>NC_142795.1:43074325-43374325 GCF_049724085.1 Artemia sp. Qi Xiang Cuo
TTTTTCAAAGTTCATTTGGGATTTCTTTCAGTTGAAATGCAAGAGTCGGAATATTTCAGTAGTGTTTTGTCGTGGTTTACCTTGTCAAAGTTACATTCTCTTGATTTTTCAAAGTTCATTTTGAATTTCTTTCATTGAAATGCAAGAGTGGGATTATTTCAGTAGTGTTTTGTCGTGGTTTACTTTGTCACAGTTACATTCCCTTGATTTTTCAAAGTTCATTTTGGATTTCTTACATTGAAATGCAAGAGTTGGAATATTTCAGTAATGTTTTGTAGTGGTTTTCTTTGTCACAGTTACATTCTCTTGATGTTTCAAAGTGCATTTTGAATTTCTTTCATTGAAATGAAAGAGTTGGAAAATTTCAATACTGTTTTGTCGTGTTTTACCTTGTCGCAGTTACATTTTCTTAATTTTTCAAAGTTCATTTGTGATTTCTTTAGTTTAAATGCAAGAGTTGGCATATGTCCGTAGCGTTTTGTCATGTTTTACCTTGTCACAGTTACATTTTCTTGATTTTTCAAAGTTCATTTTGAATTTCTTTCATTGAAATGAAAGAGTGGGATTATTTCAGTAGTGTTTTGTCGTGGTTTACTTTGTCACAGTTCCATTCCCTTGATTTTTCAAAGTTCATTTTGGATTTCTTACATTGAAATGCAAGAGTTGGAATATTTCAGTAATGTCTTGTTGTGGTTTACTTTGTTACACTTACATTCTCTTGATTTTTCAAAGTTCATTTTGGATTTCTTTAGTTGAAATGCAAGAGTTGGAATATTTCAGTAGTTTTATGTTGTGGTTTACCTTGTCACACTTACATTTTCTTGATCTTTCAAGGTCCATTTTGAATTTCTTTCGTTGAAATGCAAGAGTTGGAATATTTCAGTAGTGTTTTGTCGTGGTTTACCTTGTCACAGTTACATTTTCTTGATTTTTCAAAGTTCATTTTGAATTTATTTAATTGAAATGCAAGAGTTAGAATATTTCAGTAGTGTTGTGTTGTGGTTTACCTTGTCACATTTAAATTCTCTTTACTTTTCAAAGTTCATTTCGAATTTCATTCATTGAAATGCAAGAGTTGGAATATTTCAGTAGTGTTTTGTCGTGGTTTACCTTGTCACAGTTACAGTTCGCTTGATTTTTCAAAGTTCATTTTGGATTTCTTTCAGTTGAAATGCAAGAGTTGGAATATTTCAGAAGTGTTTTGTCGTGGTTTACCTTGTCACAGTTATATTCTCTTGATTTTTCAAAGTTCATTTTGGATTTCTTCAATTGAAATGCAAGAGTTGGAATATTTCAGTAGTGTTTTGTCATGGCTTACCTTGTCATACTTACATTCTCTTGATTTTTCAAAGTTCATTTTGTATTTCTTTCGTTGAAATGCAAGATTTAGAATATTTCAGTAGTGTTTTGTCTTGGTTTACTTTGTCACACTTACATTTTCTTTATTCTTCAAATGTCATTTTGTATTTCTTTCGTTGAAATGCAAGAGCTGGATTATTTCAATAGTGTTTTATCGTGGTTTACCTTGTCATATTTAAATTCTCTTGATTTTTCAAAGTTCATTTTGGATTTTTTTCGTTGAAATGCAAGAGTTGGAATATTTCAGTAGTGTTTTGTCATGGTTTACCTAGTCACAGTTACATTCTTATAATTTTTCAAAGCTCATTTTGAATTTCTTTCATTGAAAAGCAAGTGTTGGACTATTTCAGTATTGTTTAGTTGTGGTTTACCTTGTCACAGTTACATTTTCATGATTTTTCAAAGCTCATTTTGAATTTCTTTCATTGAAACGCAAGAGTTGGAATATTTCAGTAGTGTTTTGTCGTGGTTTACCTTGCCACAGTTACATTCTCTTGATTTTTCAAAGTTTATTTTGAATTTCTTTCATTGAAATGCAAGACTTGGATTATTTCAGTAGTGTTTTGTCGTGGTTTACCTTGTCACAGTTACATTCTCTTGATTTTTCAAAGTTCATTTTGGATTTCTCTCGTTGAAATGCAAGAGTTGAATAATTTCAGTAGTGTTTTGTCGTGGTTTACCTTGTCACACTTACATTTTCATGATTTTTCAAAGTTCATTTTGAATTTTTTTTCATTGAAATACAAGAGTTGGAATATTTCAGTAGTGTTTTGTCATGGTTTACCTTGTCACATTTACATTCTCTTAATTTTTCAAAGTTCATTTTGAATTTCTTTCATTGAAAAGTAAGAGTTGGAATATTTCAGTAGTGTCTTGTCGTGGTTTACCTTGTCAAAGTTACATTCTCTTGATTTTTCAAAGTTCATTTTGAATTTCTTTCGTTGAAATGCAAGAGTTGGAATATTTCAGTAGTGTTTGGTTGTGGTTTACCTTGTCACAGTTACATTTTCTTGATTTTTCAAAGTTCATTTTGAATTTATTTCATTGAAATGCAAGAGTTTGAATATTTCAGTAGTGTTTTGTCGTGATTTACCTTGTCACAGTTACATTCTCTTGACTTTTCAAAGTTCATTTTGAATTTGTTTCATTGAAATGCAAGAGCTGGATTATTTCAGTAGTGTTTTGTCGTGGTTTACCTTGTCAAAGTTACATTCTCTTAATTTTTCAAAGTTCATTTTATATTTCTTTCGTTGAAATGCAAGAGTTGGAATATTTCAGTAGTGTTTTGTCGTGGTTTACTTTGTAACAGTTACATTCTCTTGATTTTTCAAAGCTCATTATTGATTTCTTTCGTTGAAATGTGTTTTGTTGTGCTTTACCTTGACACAGTTACATTTTCTTGATGATTGTTAGGTTAGGTTAGGCTAGATCAAGTTAGGTTAGGTTAGGTTAGGTTAACTAACCTAACCTAACCTAACCTAACCTAACTTGATCTAGCCTAACCTAACCTAACCTAACAAAAATCAAGAAAATGTAACTGTGTCAAGGTAAAGCACAACAGAAACGCATTTCAACGAAAGCAATCAACATTGAACTTAGAAAAATCAAGAGAATTCAATTCTGAAAAACTAATCCACGTCGAAACATTACTGAAATTTTCCAAATTTTGCAATTCAACGAAAGAAATCCAAAATGATATTTTAAAAATCAAAATAATGTAACTTTGACAGAGTAAACCACAGCAAAACACTACTGAAATATTCCAACTCTTGCATTTCAACGAATGAAATCCAAAATTATCTTTGAAAAATCAAAAGAATATAAGTGTGGTAAGGTAAACCACGAGAAAACACTACTGATATATTCCAACTCTTGCATTTCAATGAAAGAAATCCAAAAGGAACTTTGAAAAATCAAGAGAATGTAGCTGTGACAAGCTAAACCACAACCAATCACTACTGAAATATTCCAACTCTTGCATTTCAACGAAAGAAATTCAAAATGAACTTTGAAAAATCCAGAGAATGTAACTGTTACTAGGTAAACTACGAAAAAACACTACTGAATTAATCCAACTCTTACATTTCAACGAAAGAAATTAGAAATTCTCTTTGAAAAATCAAGAAAATGTAACTGTGACAAGGTAAACCACAACAAAACACTACTGAAATATTCCAAATCTTGCATTTCAAGGAAAGAAACTCAAAATGAACTTTGAAAAATCAAAAGAATGTAACTGTCACAAGGTAAACCACGACAAAACACTACTGAAATATTCCAACTCTTGCATTTCAACGAAATAAATTCAAAATGAACTTTGAAAAACCAAGAGAATGGAGCTGTGACAATGTAAACAACGACGAAACACTACTGAAATATTCTAACTCCTGAGTGTCAACGAATGAATTTCTAGCTTAACTCTGAAACTGCAAGATAATGTAAGTTTGAGAAGATACACGATAACAAAACACTACTGAAACAATCCAATTTTTGCATTTCAACGAGAGAAATCCAAAATGAGCTTTGAAAAATCAAGAGAATGTAACTGTTACAATGTAAAACAAGACAAAAAACTACTTAAATTTTAAAACTTTTTAAATTCAATTAAAGAAATCCAAAATGAACTTTAAAAAATCATTAAAATGTAAGTGTGACAAGGTAAAGGACAACAAAGAACTACTGAAATATTCAAACTCTTGCATTTCAATGAAAGAAATCCAAAATAAACTTTGAAAAATAAAGAGAATGTAATTGTGACAGGTTAAACCACGACTAAACACTAATGAAATATTCCAACTCTGGCATTTCAATGAAAGAAATCCAAAATGAACTTTGAAAAATCATGATAATGTAAGTATGACAAAGTAAACCACAACAAAACATTACTGAAATATTCAAACTCTTGCATTTCAATGGAAGAAATCCAAAATGAACTTTGAAAAATCAAGAGAATATAACTGTGACAAGGTAAACCACGACAAAACGCTTCTGAAATATTTCAACTCTTGCATTTCAACTAAAGAAATCCAAAATCAACTTTGAAAAATCAAGCAAACTTAACTATGACAAGGTAAACCACGACAAAACACTACTGAAATATTCCAACTCTTGCATTTCAATGAAAGAAAACCGAAATGAACTTTGAAAAATCAAGAAAATGTAACTTTGACAAGGTAAACCACAGCAAAACACTACTGAAATATTCCAACTCTTGCATTTCAACGAAAGAAGTTCAAAATGGATTTTGAAAAATCAAGAAAATGTAGCTTGATCAAGAAAATATTCCAACTCTTACATTTCAACGAAAGAAATCCAAAATGATCTTTGAAAAATCAAAAGAATGTAAGTGTGGTAAGGTAAACCACGAGAAAACACTACTGATATATTCGAACTCTTGCATTTCAATGAAAGAAATCCAAAAGGAACTTTGAAAAATCAAGAGAATGTAGCTGTGCCAATCTAAACCACAACCAATCACTACTGAAATATTCAAACTCTTGCATTTCAACGAAAGAAATTCAAAATGAACTTTGAAAAATCAAGAAAATGTAACTTTGACAAGGTGTCACAGTCACATTGTCACCTTGTCACAGTTACATTTTCTTAATTTTTCAAAGTTCATTTTTGAATTTCTTTAGTTGAAATGTAAGATTTGGAATATTTCAGAAGCGCTTTGTCGTGGTTTACCTTGTCACAGTTATATTCTCTTGATTTTTCAAAGTTCATTTTGAATTTCTTTCAGTGAAATGAAAGAGTGGGATTATTTCAGTAGTGTTTTGTCGTGGTTTACTTTGTCACGGTTACATTTTCATGATTTTTCAAAGTTCATTTTGGATTTCTTACATTGAAATGCAAGAGTTGGAATATTTCAGTAGTGTTTTGTCGTGGTTTAATATGTCACAGTTACATGCTCTTGCTTTTTCAAAGTTCATTTTGGATTTTTTTCATTGAAATGCAAGAGTTGGAATATTTCAGTAGTGTTTTGTCGTGGTTTACCTTGTCATACTTACATTCTTTTTATTTTTCAAAGTTCATTTTGGATTTCTATCGTTGAAATACAAGAGTTGGAATATTTCAGTAGTATTTTGTTGTGGTTTACCTTGTCACATTTACATTTTCTTGATTTTTCAAAGTTCATTTTGAATTTCTTTCGTTGAAATGCAAGAGTTGGAATATTTCAGTAGTGTTTTGTCGTGGTTTACCTTGTCACAGTTACATTTTCTTGATTTTTCAAAGTCCATTTTGAATTTCTTTCGTTGAAATGCAAGAGTTGGAATATTTCAGTAGTGTTTTGTTGTGGTTTACCTTGTCAAAGTTACATTTTCTTGATTTTTCAAAGTTCATTTTGGTTTTCTTTCATTGAAATGCAAGAGTTGGAATATTTCAGTAGTGTTTTGTCGTGGTTTACCTTGTCACAGTTAATTTTTCTTGATTTTTCAAAGTTCATTTTGGATTTCTTTAGTTGAAATGCAAGAGTTGGAATATTTCAGAAGAGTTTTGTCGTGGTTTACCTTGTCACAGTTATATTCTCTTGATTTTTCAAAGTTCATTTTGGATTTCTTCCATTGAAATGCAAGAGTTGGAATATTTCAGTAATGTTTTGTTGTGGTTTACTTTGTCATACTTACATTCTCATGATTTTTCAAAGTTCATTTTGGATTTCTTTCATTGAAATGCCAGTTTTGGAATATTTCATTAGTGTTTTGTCGTGGTTTACCCTGTCATACTTACATTCTCTTGATTTTTCAAAGTTCATTTTGGATTTCTTTAATTGAAATGCAAGAGTTTGAATATTTCAGTATTTCTTTGTTGTCGTTTACCTTGTCGCACTTACATTTTATTGATTTTTAAAAGTTAATTTTGTATTTCTTTAGTTGAAATGCAAGAGTTTGATTATTTCAGTAGTTTTTAGTTGCGGTTTACCTTGTCACAGTTACATTGTCTTGATTTTTCAAAGTTCATTTTGAATTTCTTTCATTGAAATGCAAGAGTTGGAATATTTCAGTAGTGTTTGGTTGTGGTTTAGCTTGTCACAGCTACATTCTCTTGATTTTTCAAAGTTCCTTTTGGAAACCACGACAAAACACTACTGAAATATTCCAACTCTTGCATTTCAATGAAGAAAACCGAAATGAACTTTGAAAAATCAAGAAAAATGTAACTGTGACAAGGTAAACCATAATAAAACACTACTGAAATATTCCGACTCTTGCATTTCAATGAAGGAAATCCAAAATGAACTTTGAAAAATCAACCATATGTAACTGTGACAAGGTAAACAACGATAAAACACTGCCGAAATAATCCAACTCTTGCTTGTCAACGATAGAAATTCAAAATGAACTTTGAAAAATCAATAGAATGTAACTGTGACAAGGTAAACCATGACAAAACACTACTGAAATATTCCAAATCTTGCATTTAAACGAAGAAAATCGAAAATAAACTTTGAAAAATCAAGAGAATGTAACTGTGACATGGTAAAGCACGACAAAACACTACTGAAATAATCCAACTCTTGCATTACAATTTAAGAAATTAAATTGAACATTGACAAATAAAGAGAATGTAACTGTGACAAGGTAACCACTACAACACACTACTGACATATTCCAACTCTTGCATTTCAATTAAAGAAATTCAAAATGAACTTTGAAAAATCAAGTGAATGTATATGTGACAAGGCAAACCATGACAAAACACTACTGAAATATTCCAACTCTTACATTTCAACGAAAGAAATTCAAAATGAACTTTGAAAAATAAAGAGAATGTAACTGTGACAAGGTAAAGCACAACAAAACACTACTGAAATAATCCAACTCTTGCATTACAATGTAATAAATTCAAATGAACTTTGAAAAATAAAGAGAATGAAACTTTAACAAGGTAAAGCAAAACAAAACACTACTGAAATATTCCAACTCTTGCATTTCAATGAAAGAAATTCGAAATGAACTTTGAAAAATCAAGAGAATGTATCTGTGACAAGGTAAACCATGAAAAAAAACTACTGAAATTTTCCATCTCTTACATTTCATCGATAGAAATCCAAAGCGAATTTTGCAAAATCAAGAAAATGTAAGTTTTAGACTTTAAACCACGACAGAATACTGCTGACATGATCCAACTCTTGCTTTTCAAGGAAAGAAATTCAAAATGAACTACGAAAAATTAAGAGAATGTAACTGTGACAAGGTAAACTACAACAAAACACTACTGAAATATTCCAACTCTTGCATTTCAACGAAAGAAATTCAAAATAAACTTTGAAAAATCAAGAGAATTTAACTGTGACAAGGTAAACTAGAACAAAACACTACTGAAATATTCCGACTCTTGCATTTCAACGAAATAAATCAAAAATGAACTTTGAAAAATTAAGAGAATTTAACTGTGACAAGGTAAACCACGACAAAACACTACTGAAATATTCCAACTCTTGCATTTCAATGAAAGAAAACCAAAATGATCTTTGTAAAATCAAGAGAATGTAACTGTGACAAGGTAAACCACGACAAAACACTACTGAAATATTCCAAATCTTGAATTTCAAAGAAAGAAAATATAAATTAAATTTGAAAAATTAATAGAATGTAACTATGACGAGGTAAACCGCAATAAAACACTGCTGAAATATTCCAACTCCCGCTTTTCAACGAAAAAAATTCTAAATGAACTTTGAAAAATAAAGAGAATGTAAGTGTGACAAGGTAAACCGGAACAAAACACTACTGAAATATTCCAACTTTCGCATTTCAACGAAAGAAATTCAAAATTAACTTCAAAAAATAAAGAGAGTTTAACTGTGACATGGTAAGCCATGACAGAACAGTACTGAAATATTCCGACTCTTGCTTTTCAATGTAAGAAATTCAAAATAAACTTTGAAAAATCAAGAGAATGTATCGGTGACAAGGTAAAACCATAACAAAACACTACTGAAATATTCCAACTTTTGCATTTAAAGGTAAGAAATTCAAAATTATCTTTGAAAAATCAAGAGAATATAAGTGTGACAAGGTAACCCACGACAAAACATTACTGAAATATTCCAACTCTCACATCTCAATTAAACAAATTCAAAATGAACTCTGAAAAATTATTAGAATGTATGTGTGACATGGTAAACCACGAATGAACACTACTGAAATATTCCAACTCTTGCATTTCAATGAAAGAAATTTGAAATGAACTTTAAAAAATCAAGAGAATGTAAGTGTGACAAGGTAAATCACAACAAAACACTACTGAAATATTCCAACTCTTGCATTTCGACGAAAAAGATCCAAAATGAACTTCTAAACATCAAGTGAATGTAACAGTGACTAGGTAAACCTCAACAAAACATTACTGAAATATTCTAACTATTGCATTTCACCGACAGAAATTCAAAATAAACTTTGAAACATCAAGAGAATGTAACTGTGACATGGTAAAGCATAACAAAACACTACTGAAATACTCCAACTCTTGCAATTCAATGAAAGAAATTCAAAATGAACTTTGAAAAATCAAGAGAATGGAACCGTGACAAGGTAAACAACGACAAAACACTAGTGAAATAATCCAACTCTTGCATTTCAATAAGAGAAATTCAAAATGAATTTTGAAAAATCAAGAAAATGTATCTTTGACAAGGTAAACCACGACAAAATACTACTGAAATATTCCAACTCATGCATTTCAACGAAAGAAATTCAAAATGAACTTTGAAAAATCAAGAGAATGTAACTGTGACAAGGTAAACAACAACAAACCACTACTGAAATATTCCAACCCTTGCATTTCAATGAAAGAAATTCAAAATGAACTTTGAAAAATCAAGAGAATGTATTTGTGACAAAGTAAACCACGACATAACACTACTGAAATATTCCAACTCTTGCATTTCAACGAAACATTTCCAAAATGAACTTTGAAATATCATGAGAATGTAAGTCTGACAAGGTAAACCACGACAAAACACTACTGAAAATTCCAACTCTTGCATTTCAATGAAAGAAATTCAAAATTAACATTGAAAAATCAAGAGAATGTAACTGTGACAAGGTAAACTACGACACAACACTACTGAAATATTCCAACTCTTACATTTCAACGAAAGAAATCCAAAATTAACTTTGAAAAATCAAGAGAATGTAACTGTGACAAGGTAAACCACGACAGAACACTAGTGAAATAATCCAACCGTTACATTTAATTTAAAGAAATCCAATATGAACGTTGAAAAATTAAGAGAATGTAACTGTTAAATGGTAAACCACAACAAAACACTACTGAAATATTCAAATTCTTGCATTTCAACTAGATAATTTCAAAATGAACTTTCAAAAATCATCAGAGTGTAACTGTGAAATGGTAAACCACGACAAACCAGTACTGAAACAATACAACTCTTGCATTTCAATTAAAGAAATTCAAAATGAACTTTGAAAAATCGAGAGAATGTACCTGTGACAAGGTAAACCACAACAAACCACTACTGAAATATTCCAACCCTTGCATTTCAGTGAAAGAAATTCAATTTCTCAGAAAATCCATTTGTCCTAGTTGATTACGTCATTCTTATGTCATGTGTCATGTGTCATACAAACGCAAGATAGATGCTAATCGAAACTAGTCAAACGGGTATCAGTCAGTAGAGAATTGGATCGCAAAGCGTGGTTTGTCATCGCGTTTACAGTATTTAAACTATTGTTTTTTGGGGTTTAGGGGAGGAGTACCTAGATTAGGTTACGTATTCAATATATACTATGCCTTATCCCCCCCCCTCTAATGTGCAAATATATAGCCCAAATTTGGTTCTAAATTTCTATATTTTCATCATATCTTGTTTTATTTCATTAGCATTAACTAATGAAGCTAGCTCCTTCTCCATATAATTTTAGTATGACTGTTGAGGGAACAAGATTCAAAGTCAACTGATGAAATTGAAAGTTGGTAAAGTGATTTACTGACTATGGTCACTTGTCACTAAACAAATGATAATCGTATGCTCATGAGAGAGAATGTCTTAACTTACTATGCGAGTAAGCGAAGTGGGTATTTTTCATCCTAATAACTGAGATGATTGTTTGATAAGATTAAATGACCGCGATGTGAAAAAATGTCGATACTCATGTCAGTGTAATTAAAATAGGAACAATGGATTTTTTCACGGGGAACAAATAGATTAATCAGAAAATGTGAAACTTCCTCATTATTCAAAAGCGTAACTTAATTGTAACATAAATTCAAAAACGTAACAAAAATGTAACGTTTTTAGGACCTTAACGTAAAACGTACCGTTTTATTTAAAACGTACCAAAAATGGTACGAACGTAACCTTGGTGGCAACCCTGCCGACTCTTTCAAATCTTGTAGACTACGCAACATAGTGAGAATAGAATTCCATCTAGTGGTCACATCAGGATTTAGTTTTTGGTGAAAACATTGTCAATAGAGATTTGAACCTGGTGTATTTTGTCGGTAGCTACAACACTACGTCTGAAAAAGCAGACAATATTTCTAGCCTTTCGGACGAGAGGCAAAAATTCAGCAATATCATAAATAGCACCCCCCACAATCAAATTTAGAGTATGTGCAAATTACGAAACATGTGCCCATTCTGTACCTACTTGGGATGCAGCATCCTTTACGGCCCGCACTACATTTGTTCCATTATCAGTTACTACAGCAGCAACCTTTTCCTTGATCCCCCCTCAGTGACAATTTTCATAAGTAGAGCCTTCATAGCATCAGCAATATATATATATATATATATATATATATATATATATATATATATATATATATATATATATATATATATATATATATATATATATATATATATATATATATATATATATATATATATATATATATATATATATATATATATAACCTGCAAAGAATCTCGAAGATGTATGCTGAAAGTTTGCAGAATTCTCGTGTGGTGGATTTTCCGCGGGGAATATAGGGGGTTAGAGACCCCTGAAAAATATTGGTTTCGATAACACGTTTCGATATTCGGTATTTATATTTGGTCCGATATATCGATATACCAATATCGATATTAAATATCACCCAACACTACAAAAATCTTGACATGTCGTGGGTCGTGCTACTCCGTGTCCCATGCCCCTCCCTCCCCAGCCAAAACATTATTATCAATGATATTTTACAACGACAACGTTACATAACAATGACGTTTTCTTGATGTCGTTTTGCAATGGCACGGGAATTAATTACACTTCCTTCGATAAGAGGGAAAAGTGGTGACACAGCGTCATAGATGAGAATGAAAAGCCATCCTTGTTATTTCCAGAGTTATCGAGGCTGACAAAACTGCCACCCCTAAATCACTATTTCTAGTAATTTTTTATGTTGCCTAGTGTTTTTTTTCTAGTTAATTATTTATAGTGATTTTCGTTTTAAAATAAGTATTATTTCCTAAATCTAGTGATTTTTCACGATATAGATCGTAGGTTTAGGATTCAATCGAATAAATCATACAAGAAGCTAACTAATAAACACAAAATAGTGATTCACTACAGTTCCTAATATGTTCCAGATTAGCATTTATGCAAATGTACCGCCTTTGAAACTTATGATTTCCCATCATATGTTCATATCAGATATGACCCCAGAGCGTTATCATCAAGATAATAGGCAAACTAGTGAATAACAGAATTGCAAAAATGTTTTATATTTCCTATTTTACAACACTTGCTCAGGTCAAATTTTTGTCTTCATATTTATATGAATGATATTTTTTTTCTGTACTGTATCAGTTCTAACTTTGATTTTCCTCTGTTTAATACTTTGAAAGTGGAGTGAATGTGGAGTGGGATTTGTAATATAAATAGACAGATTAAATCGATTGCAGTTTGATGACTTAAGTCTGTTTAAAATAAGGGGGGGGGGTACCTACTTTGGAGATGGTCTAATGGTTTTAATTTATACTTCTATTATCTAATCAAAACTCCAATAAGTGTCCAAATTCTCGTATTTTTGATTAGAACGCCTAATAAGCGCAGATGACGTTCTATTGTTTAATTTTTTGGATTTATGTGCTAATATATCAGTTTGTGGTAACAAACTGTAAGAATGGAGGTACAAGGCTCAATAGTAACCGAAATTCTGGAAACGGAATTTTGATACCAATCAATATATCATCGGCTTATTAAGTTGATTCCAAATATATAAGATGCATTAAGCTTAGCTTTACCAATAAAAGGCTAAGAAACTGTGATAATTTACCTGATTTTTGAAATACGGAGGAAACACCCAATAAAAGTGAAAGAATTTCAAATAAAATTAAACTATTAAATTCAGCGTATCGGAGAACCCTACTGTAGAGGTTTCAAGCCACTATCTGCAGTGTTGAATTTTGTATTATTTGACAGAAGAAAAATCACGGATGCATGTTAATTTCCTTTTTTACCAGAGGTGATTGTATTGAACTAAAGGTTGCAAAACATCGGGAGAGAGCTCATTTGAATGGAAATTAGAATTTCTGGTGTCCCTTTTATTTGACCAAAAAGATCGGACGGTGACTAGCCCCCTTTTTACGTCCCATTTTCCCCAGAAATTGATTGACCAAAAGCTTGAGATAGCCATTTTCTTTAGCATTGTTGAAGAGTTCCAAAACTATACCTTTAGATTTAACATGACCCACGCAGCCCCTGAGGATCTTGAGATGAAAGTATGCTAAGGATAATATACGACCTACGAAAACCAGTTTCATAGCCACAAAGAAAAAATAACGGGTGACAGAATGGATTGAACTTGTATTACTTGGGCTATATATTTGCACATTAGAGGGGTGGGGATAAGGTTAGGTTACTTTACCCCCACACTTCCCTAATGTGAAACTGTATAGCCCAAATTATATTATTATATAAAGTAAAGTATTATACTATCATCATATTTTGGCATATTTCATTAGGATCATAATTTTACTTCTTGGTTATGTTCTGTATAATTAAAAGTGCCTCTTGACTTTTAGGAAGCAATAAGACCGATGCTTATCGAAATTTGTGAACAGTGGGACACATTTTTTTCATGGAGTTATAAATAGCCATTTTTAAAATTGTAGCTGGTGTCCTAGTAATTACACTAGCTCAACTAGAGTAAAAAGAAAAACAGTTTCTATATTTTTGAAGAAAAAACTGTTTTTCTTTTCAACAAGAGAAAAAAAACTAAAAAGAAAAAGGAAAATATTGTGATTAGATCAATGATAACCAATTTTCAGTAATCGGAGTTTAAGCCAAGGGTACCAATTCAGGAACAGGGAGGAAGCAAGGATTTTGCTCCATTCTCTGCATAAAGATGCAAAAAAATATTTCTCAAAATTTCAAGGGTATTTTTGGTTTTAGAAAAAACAAACATCAAACTGAAGGTATTTTTTCACATCTAGGGGGTAATTTTAACCCTTCCTGTAGGTTTGCCTGTATAGAACATGATAAAGAAACAAAACAAATATTAATTACAATGATAAAGAGTATTATAATTCTAGTGATTCCTGGTCAATAATCTGGTGATTTATTTGTTTATTTAGTGATTTTTTTTCAATTAGCTAGTGATTTTTGTCACCGAGTGGCAGCCCTGATGGCCGAGTTTGCTTCTTCACTTTTAATGGGATAAAGCTACTGCATTGCTTTGAGGTTGTTTTCATGTTGATCTCTACCCTCTAACGATAGTGGAATAGTTAAGTAGTACTGGAGAGATCTTGTCCACTTTCTAGTGTAGGTCTCTCTGTGTGTTTAATATGATTCTTTGAGTGTAACCTGGTATAAGAAAGAGAAATTATGTCATATTTTTTTTTTATATGGTGATGTGACACTTCAATTAAGCTGAAAAAAATATTTTCCGTGTTTAATGACTTAAATCTATAGAACCGCTACCCTATTACTACTTTTTTTTTAGTTCTTAATTCATGCTAGATCCTAACATTGACATTGATGTTTCTTTTCTGGTTTTTTTTTATAACACGCACACTGAAATAGATATATACAGAGATAAGAGAGAGAGAGAGAGAGAGAAGATACAATTTTTCTTACGTAATCACGGAGAGAGGTGACTGGTTCCATGACTACATCAGCTTTATGGAATGGGAGTATGGTTTGCATGTTGAGTGTGGCAGTTGACCAGTTGACAGTTGGTTGGTGTATGATGGGTCCGGATGGTTGTGTCATCTTGTTGTGAGTTTTGGATGTGGGAATTGACCAGTTGACAGTTGGCTGGTGTATGATAGGTCCGGATGGTTGTGGCATATTGTTGTGGATGCTGGATGTGGCAGCTGGATAGTTGGCTATTGGGCGGTTTACGGTTAATGTTGATGGTATTAATGGATTCGACCTACGACCATGTTGTATAACCGATGGTCTGTTTGAAATGACCACCGGAGTCGCTTCACCCCTTCTTATTTTCTTCATGGGTAGGGGATTTTTTCCACTACGAAACATTAGTCGGGTTCTGGGGGAGGGTAAATGGAACAAAGGGGGGGGGCAATGCCATTATTTTTCAACATGCCTTTCTACATTCTGGTCAGAAATTAAGTTAAACAATCATATGAAGCATTGCAAGCGTCATGGATGTCAATCTGTGCAAAAGGTTAGCGGTGACAGGGCCATCTTGCGATTTAAGAACTTTCAAAATTCACTCCAACAGAGTGACAAGGTGGCCGTAGACTGCAAAGCCGCCCTCATAGATGTGTATGATCCATTGAATTCAAATCTTGTTAAAAAACATGAGGCCATTGCAGTCTCTTATGCTCACGCACAAAGAGACTCGTGTAATTCCATGCAATTGGTAGAGGTAGTTGAGAGATTGGGTGGTGAGGATTGTATATTCTCAGCTGTGACAGCACTCATTAAAACAGCAAATAAATCGATATCACGACTGTGAAATACATCCTATCCAATGACTCTATCACCAGAGGACGAGTTGGCCATTAAAACTGAAAAAATATGTTGGGTTTGTAAGGGGGAATTTGTTGAGGGTAATGGGAAAGAGGGAAAGGGGAAAGGGGGTTAGCTTCTTACCCAAATCCCTAAGACAACTCATTGAAGTACAGAAAAGTGACGATTTTAATAGTCTCCCCCTCCTTAGGCAACACCTCCTTAAACAGCATTTTTCAGACGGTGAAATTTATGATTTATTAACGTGTAAGGGCATATATCCGTAAGACTACTACAGCTCCACCGCGAGGCTTTCTGAAGAACAATTGCCTTCCGTCACCTCGTTCTACAATTCACACTACGAGCGCCAATGCACTACTGTTGACTATTAATTTTCCAAGAGGGTTTGAGCTAAGGGAGGGTGTAAAACGGGTGGGAGTATTGTAGATTGTACCTGGCAAGTGATGTGTTGACGTTGCTGGATATTGTGTGTAAGAACACGGATAAAATCTATGGGGAATTTGGGTTGGATTTAGGTTATTATTTTTCCACTCCTCATTTGGTGATGGATTTAATTCTTAAAATCAGTAAAGAGGAAACAGGCCTGATCACTGACGTGGATCAGCATGTGTTTTTTGATAAATTAATGAGGAAAGGTTATGTTTTCATGAAGATAGTATTCCTTAAACTCATCCTACGTGGCCATATACTGAATGAAATCTGGATACAGAGTTCTTGGATATGAGATCCCTTTATACGTTGGCAATGTCACACTACTCTTAACCGTCTGGTAATTATAGATGGCTTAACGATCCTCGTGCTTCAGATTTCCCCAATATTGCCAATGTTGAGGAGAATGGACCGCGGGGATGGTTTTTTGAAATTGATGGTGAAATAACCGTGGAGCATCATGACTCGATGAAGGATTTTGTTTTCCCGTGCATAAACAGAGCGTTGACTAGGGACTCTTTGAGTCCATACAATATTTCTAAGGTAGAGGATAGTGGTCTACACTGGACACCTTCAAAACAAAACTTATCGCCGACCTTTATCCGAAAGAGAATATCGTTGTACATCACGTTCTTTTGCACTGGATGGTAGCCAACGGTTTCAACGTCAGAAGGATACATAGAGCCCTCTAATTTGACCAGAAACCCTATTTGAAAACGTTTATTGACACTTTTGTTGATAAACGTTCCGAAGCGAGAACGAAGGTTGAAAAGGAAATCTTTAAACACATTTTGAACTCAGCCTTTAGTAAAATGTGTGAGAGTGTACGTAATCGAAGTCGTTGTGACATTGTGACTGACCCGAAAGAATGTGCTCGAATCGTTGCCGATCATTCACCATCATAGACTCGAATATGGTCCTCTTAAATAGAAAAAAAAAGAAACATAATTCTAAATAAAAATATTGCAGCTGGCAGCGCAATAACCGAAATATCAAAAAACCTCATGTTGTCATTCTATTACGATATATGTAGGCGCCAATGGCCGGGGGAGGGAGAAGTTCAAATATTTTATGGGGATACCAATTCACTTTTGCTAAAAGTTAGAACCGCGAATTTAATGGAAGATTTGGAAAAAGGCGTTCACATTAGCTCCCGAATGGACTTTACCAATTGGGACGAGTCCATTTACCCGGAGCTAGTGAAGCGCCAGGCCTCAAATCAGTTATTAATATTAAAATCAGAGACGGGGAGTGACTGGATTTCCAGTGGTGTGCTTGCAGGTCCGAAGGTGTACTGTGTGCAAACACACACACAACAAGGTAATCAAAAAAGTCTGCAAAAGGGTGCCTAGACACTACGTGAATAAGAATTTCGACATGAATGTATACAGAAACTGTGTGGAAAATAGTATAGTTCCCAGGGCGAAGGTCATGGTGATTCGCTCTTTAAAATTTAAAAACCATACAGTTTTAGTAGATAAAATAGCCATGTGTCCCGTGTCGGATAAAGTCTATGTGCCTGCGGATGGTGTTAAGCTGCTACCCCATGGAAATTATCTAACTTCTGACTGAAGTGTGTGTCGAGATTATAGACATCGCCTCGGTCGGGAAAAAATTAAATAGTAAATGGTTGGGTGGTAGTGGGATTCTTTTTTTAATAGATTTTTTTTTCCAATTCAGCATTATTTTTTCTCCCAATTCAACAGTAGTTTTTTTCCCAACTCAGCAGTTTTTTTTGTTTTTTTTATAGCAAGGCAGAGTCGTATGTTTTTTGTTTTTTTTGTAAATAAAAAAGTGTTCAAATTGTTTTTTTCCCCACGCCCGCGGCCGGCCCGGGGGGGGGGGGGGGAAGGGGGGGGGTACCGGCCTTGGGCCGGCCGCCGCCAGCGGCCGCCGCGCCCCTTCCAGGGGGGGACCCCTTTTTCCAATTGTGATAAGTGCTTTTTTTAGTGTCTTTTTTTTAATTTATTATGTGATAGTGCCTTTTTCATGTTTTTTTTTATGTGTGTGCGTATGTATTAACCAAACATGTAGTAGTTGTTTTTTGTAGTGATGTTTTTATTCTGTAAATAAAAAAACTTTTATCACTCTTAAAAAATGTTTTCTTGTTCTTCTTCTTCTTCTCGAATCTGATCAGGGGAAATTACTATTATTATTTATTGAAGGGAATGATGCAATCTGCAGTGAGTTGTGTTTTGACATCGATGCAAGCTATGTATCAATTTCAAACTCCATTTAGATCGTTTCTTTGCGGACCATCAATATCCGGCAAAACGACACTTTTAACAAAAATAATTCAAAATCGTGATAAAATATTCTTAGAAAATCCAGCTAAAATTTACTATTGCTGCAGTATTTGGCAAGAATCCTATGATAGAATAAAAATTGCCCCAGACACGAAATTCATACATGGACTTGACATTTTTAATAGTATTGAATCAAACTCTTGGTTGATTATTGACGATCTGGCTGAGTCCATTGAAGAATGGTTTCAGGAGACGATACAATTGTTCAGTGCCCGATATCATTATCAACGGATCTCCGTAACCCTAGTTCTACACAAACTGTTTCAGCAGAGCAAGTGTATGAGAACACTTGCTTTGAATTGCACCTACTACATCGTCTACAGGGTTGTTCATGATTTCAGTTCCCTCATAACATTAAACAGACAGGTGTAACCGGGTGAACCGAAATTCCTACTCTCGGCCTACAATCAGGCTACCAACAAACCCTACGGATATATTCTATTGGACCTGAATCAGAACTTACCCGACGATCTGCGTGTAGTCACCGATATTTTTGACAATGAAATTACTGTATATTTGCCGGTGAACAGTAAAAAAGGTCGTTAGTTGCAATCATGACACTGGAGAAACTACATGAACATCGACATTTATTCAGCTTCCTAGGTAATTCAAAACCACGACTTAGGAAGGCCATACTAAAACATTGTGTCGACAGAGAATTCATTAATCTCGTATCTGAACTTAGTTTAAATCTAACCGAAGGCAATGTTCAACTGCCAGAAGGTGTTAAGCAACAGACAAAGCAACATCGTTCCCTTTTAAGCTCCCTAGCATCAGCGCCAAGCAAAAATAAAGGAAACAACTTTAAAATAAAACGACTTCGTCAAGCGGGTGGTAACTTCTTTACAATTTTACTGCCAAACATTGCAGGAATTGTAAAAAGTTTTCTGTAGAGAGAGAGAGAGAATGGCCAAACCCTTTTGACTCCAATTGAACTCACCGTTTTACCAATGGAAAAGTTCGAGGACAATCTCAATAAATTCATTAACAAACGGCAAATTGCCGACCATGAAAAATTAATTCTGTTTCAAAATGCGCTTTGCCAGGTGGATAAAAACAGGCCCTATCCTGAGAGAACCGTCAAAGTAAATGTCAATGATCACAATAAGGAAATGACTTTATCATCATGATCATAGTCATCATCAACAACGATAATACCAAAAGAAGAAGAAGATTTGTCTAAAGTTATGACAAGTGCTGCAGATCTAATGCCACATTCCTATCGTGAACAGTGTAAAAGACTCTTGACATATCTCAATGACAGTGAACATGTTCAAATTGATGCCAATGGGAATCAGATAGTAATCCATGGCAAGACCTATATTCTACTTGATTTATTATCAGATTTGGTCACGAATCGTAAAAGACTTGTATCATTTGACAGTCACCTGCATACTTTTTTAAACTCATTAAACTTTCCTAAAAGCCTTATTGCCAATAAACATGTTTTAAAACGATTAAAGGAATTTAGTCAAATATCAAAATATGTTTTTAAATAATTTTCGGAAAATACTAGAACGCCAAGTGGAAATGATTTGACAAGAGTTATGAGTGGGGGAGTCAAGCGGAGACGTCTTAAAATCACTGCATCTCCCTCACCATCACCTGTTAGTATACAAATGGACAGTGAACACTTCACTACGTGTTTACGTTCAAAATGGTTGAAGCATTGAAACAAGTTTATGAGAATATTGGTGCAGTGGGAAGTTTAAGTTCACCCACCACACTTGCTCAAGTCACTGGACTTGAAAAGAATCGGGCGGTAGAGTATCTACAGAATGAATCAAGTTACACTCCACACCGTAATCGTAGAGTTTGTGGTAATCACTATCGAAAAACTAAAGCCTTTTTCCCATTACAAATACTGCAAGCCGATCGTTTGACTCTGGATGAGATTCAACGGCGTCACAATCACCCATACAAGTACATTCTACTTGCAATCAGTGTTTTTAGTCGTTATGCATATGCCGTACCACTGCAGTCAAAGAGCGGCGATGAAGTTGCTAAAGCTCTTGAAATCATCCTTGGACAGGATTGCTATAAGAAGATTCAAACGGATCGGGGTAGTGAATTTGTTAATCCCCATGTAAAGAAGGTTCTACTGAAATATAATACAATCCTCTATCATAGTCATAGTCCAATAAAGGCAGCATTGGCTGAACGACTGATAAGAACTATTCGACTTTTAATTTCTAGATATTGCACTTTAAAAAATACTGCTGCTTTTATTCATGATTTGGATAAAATCATGTTGATTTATAATCAACGTCCACATCGATCTCAGTCCAACTCAACCCCAGCACACGTTCATCATGATTCCAATACTTTTGACACTTTTCGTAAACAGTATTCCAATGGTGAAAGTGTTGGTGGTAATGAAAAGAAAAATAAGAAATTCAATGTTGGTGATATTGTTCGATTCAATCGAACTACTAATTTTTTTGAAAAAGTTAATTACTAATGGTCCGCTGAACTTTTAAAAGTCTCCAAACTATTGGACACTACTCCCATAACGTATCGTCTACGTGACATGAAAGATGATGAGAGTCTTGGCTGCTTTTATGTGTATGAAGTACAAAAAGTTAAAAACACCGGAATCTATCAGATTGAAAAGATATTAAAGACTCGTACTCACAGGGGCATGAAACAGTTGCTTGTTCGTTCGCTAGGATACAACTCTGATTTTGATTCTTGGATCAGTGTTGAAGATACTGACAATGCCCAATGATTTTTATATAACATTTATGCCCAATCTCTCCGATCCACTCTACAATGAATTGAATAAAACTAGTGATTTTTGGATGAAACTCTCCCCCGCCATCAAATTCGATGATGGAAAGTATGAAGTGGCTCTTGTCGACTGCATTCTCAAAAATACCTATGATATTCTGCGAAAGGATCGTGTGTATGGGATAAAAGTTATACCATTCAATTGGTCACTCTTTGTCGAGTATGAATGGGTTGAAGCACTTAAATCTAGTGAATACCCGGATGTTACATTGAGATATAAAGAATATGGTACTATGACGGATTTGTGTCATGCAATCAATAGAAAAATTTCATATCGTAGGAATGGTACCTTCCATTTTAATTATTCAATGGAACATGATAGGATTTACATTACCTCACCCGTTGACACTGACCTGATTCATCTCAATGATAATCTGAGAGATGTTCTTGGCTTTAAACAGAATATGATCAATGGGAAAAACGCTGGAGCTGTTAGAGGGATGGATCAAGTTAGTTTTGCTGATTATCCACCTGGTCTCGCCTCGGAATCTTGCATATTCCTCTACGCATCCTTTGTGAAAACATCGAGAGTTGGTAAGTCAAATGCCCTCTTCCTACGTTCTCTTCAATGAAACATTGCCCATGAACTTGTTCATCACTATACTACACAGGATCTTTAGTATGTACATCTAAGCACTTCGCAATTGGAACTCTGTCAGTTAGCACTAAGAAGAGAATTAGGTGATCCTCTAGCAATAACAAAAGGTTTAGCCCTAATTACATGTCATTTTTAACCTAATTAACGACAACAAGAACAAGTCGGTTAATAGAAAAAATATATTTACGTGCCTTGATATTGATCGCTATGTTACTGCTCTCCAACAACGACAATTGGGTCATGAAATGGACTATTATAAAGGTCGTTTGTCAATGGTTGGGCTACTGCCATGGTAGTTGGTCTTTTAAGCTATTTCGTTCTGCAATACCGCTGGCTAAAAAATAGATTGCGCCGGTTGCTGCAGATTTTGCATCTTCTACGCTACACGATTGGCGAGATGGTAAAGATTTTAAAGAAAGTGTTTCATTAAATCTCAGGTCCAGCGCACGATCCCTTGGCGAGCGATTGAAACACAGTGGAAAAGGTTTTAAAACTCTAACCTGAGTCTCTACTCAGGTTAGAAGCGAAAGACATCATCACTCTTGTCAAAGAAAAGTAAGAAAAAGAAACCAAGAAGAAAAATTGTTAGATCGAAAAGGGATTTCTTTTCCTAGATGGCATATCTACCCCAAAAGGAATCTCATCCCACTGTCACCACATCTCTAAATCTTTTCATTGCAGAAGGTGTGGATGTCAATGTAAAACATGGGTACTATGAACAATTTTATCCACAGCCACCCCTCTCTGAAAACATACATTTTTAAATTTATTCCAATGAAGACTACTTCATAGATTTATCGTCCACATTATTGATTTAAAAATTGCGGTGAGAAAAATGTCTGACAATTCACCTCCCTCCAACGTCGATGGACTATCCTATGAGTATGGTATACTACACAATTTATTTAAACAAATATGTGTCTACATAAACGGAACATTGGTGAGCGCTAGCGACAATCAATTAAAATATACAAGTTACATACAATTTATGTTGATGACTCCAATGTCCTATAAGAAATTGAGAGGTCTGCCAATGGGCTATGACTATTGATCAAATGTTGATACTGATGGTGAACTCACCTGGGCAGTAAGTAAGGAGTATCATTTAGTTGGTAGACTCAATCATGAAATATTCAATATATCCCAATGGATGCCCCCCTAATGTTAAAATTGATATAAAGTTACAACTTGCACCGTCCAATTTCATATTGAGAAAAACACTTGATGCAGCACCCGATGCTAATGTCAATCTCACTTCGGCAATACTTCATGTGCGAAAACAACAGGTTATGAGTTCTGTTGCTTTGGCAGTTGAAAAACTAAGAGCCTCTGGAAATAATATCAAGCTGCTCGTTTCTCACACAATCACACATCAACGTCATATTGCCACTGGATCAAGTACCTACACCGATTCTTCATTTATAAATGGTGAAATTCAAACGAAACTTGCCTCGGCTTTTGTAAAAAGTGACAGTGCCATAGGATCGTGGACAAGCTCGCCACATTAATTTGAATTATTTGGACTTTCCTCTCTTGTCAGTAAAGTAAACGGAATTCCTCTCTACAATTTATCCTTTGATAAATCCCATAGGACCCTATATGAGTTGACAATGCAATCCCTACATCAAGATTCTCGACTATATGACAATGGTATTACCGATTCAATGTTCGCAAAAAGTCATGGTATCATTGTTTTGGACTTGTCTGGTACTCAAGATATGAGTATTGTCCGAATGGGTACTTTTAACAAGTGTACCTTTGACAAACCATTGACAGAGAGTGTAACATTAATCTCACTCAATCAATTTGAAACCTACTGGGAAATTACCCCCGATGGTAGTGTTCTTTTAGACTTGGCACCATGAACACCAATCAAATAATCAATGTATTTAACATGGATCCCTTTATGTCCAAATACAAATCCTATTGTATACCCTCAGATTTCCTTGATTATATTCATACTGTTAACAAAACCATTATCATTGTTAATAGTAATCCATCGACTGTGCAGACGGGTCATTGGCTATGCATCTATCTAACAGCGAAGAATATACACTTTTTTCATCCTCTTGGTCTACCATATGCATTCTACACACCACACATCAAAAACTACCTTGAAGGAAGTGGGAAAACAATTATTCAAAATCGGATGCGAGTACAAGATTTATCGACCAAAAGCTGTGGTTTTCATGCATTACTTTATTTCATTTTTCGATGTCGTGACTATACTTTCAGTGAATTTCTCAACATTTATGTACACAGTCCACGTTTGAATGACTTTCTAGTAGAAAATACCCTCTCAGACCTGTATAGTATTGATTTCAGTGCCCTAAGAATAAAGTGTTTTAAAATTGTATGTGAATTTGTTTATTAATAAAATATATATGCACTATAAAAAAAAGTCTATTGTCTTCATTTGTTTAGATTTCTTCTTCTTCATAGTCATTTAGATTGTCATCATCATCATCATAGTCATCGTCGTTGACAACGATTAGTGGTGGCAGATCATTTGGATTCAACTTGTACTGATCCTGTTGTGCAAAGTCAGGGTCACATTTTCCAAAATATATTGTAACTTCATTTTTATTAAATCTTCTTGTGAAGTCAATGATACTATTACGATTCATATTGAAAAATTCACCTGTTTCTATCTGATTATTTGAAGTAATGTCGCACACAATATTCTCATATGAAGAATCACTTTCTGTCACAGCCAAATAAAAATCGCTAGGTTTATAATCATTACTTGTATTGTCCTCACAACGATGACGCAGGAACCAGACTCTCTTCATGTTTTTACAATTAAAACGTGCTCCAAATTCTTCTTCCCAATACAATTTAAAGCCGCGACGATACCAATCCCTTAGAAATAAACTGAAGTCACGTTTAGGGTTTTTTCCAATCATACCAGGGTAAGTATTTTCCCACTGGTCACACTTATCAAAATGACAAATGGAGCATAAATATCCATTAGGATGAGATTCACAAGTCTCTTCAAGACAGGTATTACAGTCCTTAATTTGTACAGCATATCCTTTATGCAATTTACACGGATTGCGTAGTCTACACTTTTCACTATAGTCATCAACTGTAGTACAGTTCTCACATGAAGACCAGCTGCCCAATGTATATAAACAGAGTGAACATGTATGATACATTTTTTTTCCGATGTTGTCCGTCTCGCTGCCAGAAAGAAACTGACTCAAAATCAATAAAAAAAATAACATTGTATTTTAGGAGGAGGAGGAGGAGGTGGAGTAATCGAGCATCGTCACAAAAACTTATTTCCTACTGTTTTAAAGAATGAATTTCTAGGTAGTGGTTAAAAGCAGAATCAAAATGTCATTTTGCTTCGTTTCAATTAATATATCAATAAACTGAGTAAATGCATTTGATTCGCAATGCCTAAGCTTCATACAATAATCCAAGGATGGAGAATCAGATCCCATTATACATTTAAGCATTTCTAGAGAAAATATTTTCCGTTGAAGAGATAATTCCAAAAAGTCATCATCTAACAATAAACATTTTTCCAATTTGACTAGATTCCGTAAGATCTTCTGTTTCTCAAATCCAATCATTCTTGATACTCCCACTACCAACTATAGACTAAATAACAATTGCAAGTTTCTACTTTGTATATAATCTCAATACCTATTGGACACCACCACCACCACCCACCATAGAGAGAGAGAGAGAGAGAGAGTGGAGTAAACGATTATCTAGTGTCTAATCAAAAAAAAAACATTGTACAAAAAACATTTTTATTGACAGAAATGTAATAAAAGAATATATTTTCACTCTCTTTGCGTTAGATGAGTCAATCCATTTTCCTCAATGTGCTTCATAATAGCATTCAATCCATGCTGTAGTCGTGATAAATACATTATATTCACTTTTGCGGCAAAGCATAATTGTTCATCTGAATTAAATTTACTCAATGATATAACGTATCTGCCAAACATCTCATCCCACCCAAATGTTAGTCGGGAATCCTTTCCAATTTCAACTGCTACATTGGGGGCCCTTGTCTTCACAACATCACTGTCGGCTCCTTCGAGGTGTAATAGTGTGAAACTACTCATTTTCACAATATTTGAACGTTTATTTCTCCAATTTGAAATAATGTAAACTAATCAAATTCAACTTATTGACTGAGATACTAACTCGGTATCGGACTTTTTATATCCACGCTCAATGTCAGAGTGAACGAATCACAATACCATGAAAACACGCACAACTTTTAACAGAAACATCACGCACTTTTAACAGAGATCAGCACGAATTTTCATGGTAGGTCGAACCCGGTCATTGTACTGTCTGCTTGTATGGCGGGTGTACTGTCCGCTACTTATCATTATAGCTATATGGTGGGACTGTCTGCTACCTTTAATTGTAGCTATATGGGGAGACACTCTGCTTGAACAGATTGACCTATCACTACTGATGCACCCTTTTGACAACCTGCATACGGACGGCGTGTTCTGATTTATTTCACCTTCTCCCCTCAATATTCCCTGTTATTTTCACCTTCATACACTTAGGCATGTTTGTAACAGTTGTCAGAGTAGTATTATTAGTAATACTAGCTATAGTAATAATTATAATAGCATTAGCACTAGTAGCAACACTACTATTAACATATTGCCTTTTGGTTAGTTGAAAATCCCTCTCATCCGATCCTGGAAATATTAACTAAACACAATTAGCCGTCACTTTGACATTTCTGAATTGTCCTTTTGATAACCTTTA
Organism: Artemia sp. Qi Xiang Cuo; assembly: GCF_049724085.1. Lineage (NCBI taxonomy): Eukaryota > Metazoa > Arthropoda > Branchiopoda > Anostraca > Artemiidae > Artemia > Artemia sp. Qi Xiang Cuo. Next base: position 43,100,470 of record NC_142795.1, read on the forward strand.
TATTCATATACTTCCTAAAATTTACATCTCGTTGCTCGTAGCTTAACAAGTAGTTGCAAAAGAAGTAGTAGTCGGAGTAGTTGTAGTAAACATAGCCGTGGTAGCAGTATTAGTAGTAGTATGCACACATTTCCTTTTGGTCAATTAGTCTTATCCTTTAAGCAATCTCTGAAAGTTCCAACCTAATGCTCAAATCTATTCTCGCGATACGCTCTTTTGACAGTCTGCATGCCAATAGTGTATTTTGATTTAGTTCAAATTCCCTCTAAATTTTCTGTCAAATTTTCACCTTCATACACATAGCCTTAATAGGACTAGTATCGTAGTGGTAGTGGTAGTAGTAGGACCATTAGCATCAGCAATAGTGTTGTAATAGTAGGAGCAGTAACAGTAGTAGTAGCAAAACTAATAGCAGTAGTATCACGTAAATGTTGCCTTTTGGTCAGATGAACATCCCCTAGAAGGATCATCTTTATATGGTAAGCCGTTCCAAAATTATTACTGATACGCCTGTATCAGTAATTTGCATGCACATAGTTTTTTTGTATGTAGTTTAATTTTCCCCTCAATGTTTCCTCAGGCGTTGATTTCAATATCTTCAGCCTTGGTAGTACTCCCTACGGAAGCAGTAGCTTTAGTGGTAGTAGTTGTAGCAGTTGCAGCAGTGGTAATTGTAGTAGTAGCAGTAGTAGTGTGCAAATATTGCCTTTTCGGTCAATTGAGCATCTCTCTTATCAAGTCCTGTAACTTCCAAATTATTATTCTCTGTCATTCCTGAGTTACGTCCTTTTGACAAACCGTAAGCACATAGCATGATTTAATGCAAAACTCTTCAACATTCTCTGAAAGGCTCACCTGAATGCCCCTCGTCTTTTTGAAAAATAATGGTTAAATATGCCCACCTATCCCAATTATATATACTCTAAACAATAAACGCGTTGTCTAGCTTACTGCCCTTGCCCTGAGGGCTGTGGCGGGATGAGATTGACATCCTTAAAGATATAATTATTGGACCTTTCAACGATGCTGAAGAAAATAGCTGTCTAGAAATTTTTATCGTATGTGTTTTGGGAAATGATGGGTGGGCCGTGGGGGAGGGGTGAGGGGCTGGCTACCTTTAAAACAAGGCCGTACCCAGCATTTTTGTTCGGAGAGGGCCCTCTTGGACACGGCCCTGCTTTATAATCCCGTTAAGCTTAAAAGCCCATTAAGCGGAAAATTTTATTAGAAAGAGCAACGAAGTTTTGCAAGTCCGTAAGCATAAAATAGAAGGCAAGTCAGTATTTTTCCCTCCTCTCGTTTATCTGTGTAAGGTGCAACAATCATCTAAACAAAAAAGGCTGGAAACATGAAAATTTTGTAAAATAGTGTTGAAACAATGAGGCTTGTTATAAACTACACAAATCTCCAAAAACAAAAAAATAAATCCAGGAAAGTTGTCTTGATGTGTCCAAGTACGTTCCCCGCAACATTACTGAGTTTCAAAAAGCAAAATCAACGAGTGAAGTAAATGAAGATAGACAGAAAAAATACGCAAAGAACAATTGCTAATATCTGATATTTTCTATTCTAAGTTTATATATCCATAATAATTACAATATAAGCATGGATCGGTAGAGCCCATGTCATCTGCCGGGAAGCGATCATTACTTGAATTGCACCGTCAAACAGTCGTTCTACAATAATTTTGTCAGATGATGTCAAGCCCTCGTGGATATAGGCAACCCTTGTGTTTAAGTCTCTTCTAACTCTAAAAAATACTCAACATTGAAAGAACGAAGTTCAGCAATGCTGCTACAAGTTAGAGGAAGATAGGTGGGTAGGTAGGTGGCCAACACAGCTGCGCACGGTTCTCATCCACTTCACACTGTTAAGAGCTTGACTCTTTCCTCCATTCCCTGAAGTTCACCCCCTTTTAAATCTTTTTGATCTTCCCACCTCATTTGAGGACGCACTGGTTTCGGTTTGGCTCCATGTGGATTGCCAAACGCACAACTTTTGGCAAACCATTATTGTACATTCTTCAAAGTGAGAATAAGCCATTGTAGCATTCCTTTCATTATAGCCTCAGAAAGTGGAGACGCATCAAATTTTCGCAACGATTAATGTTTGATATACGGTCATTTAAAGTAGCATCTAAAACAATCTTTAAACTACTCCTCTGAAAAACAGCTAGCCCACCTTCCAAGAGTCAGAAGTTTCCTAACCTTTTCCGACTGGAAAAAGGCACTCTACACCTTTGCTATTATATCAAATATCACATCTTCGCACCCATTCATTTTTAATCGAAGTCACTTGTCCTCTTTAGATTAGTTTTTCAACCTGTTTTTCCCTATGATTTCTCAAGACCATCAGCATCCATTCATTTCACTAAACATGTTTTTTTTTTTACCAAGGACGCTCAAATTATCCGTGTATTCTAAGTTTAGGAGAGCTTTGGGGTTGTTGGAGGTTTAAAAAACCGTTTTACGAAAATTTCTTAATAATGAGTGTTCCAGACCAGTCCTCAAAAGAAGGAGATATGATCACCTATTAGTATGAAAGTTATGGCATGGCCTATTCTTGATGCTTGTTGAATCAAGTATTGAGATGTATTTTTTAGTGCAGCATAGCAACTTCTTGAGCGCAACCGTAAATGTGTGACATGGCGGATTATTAGTTGCGCAAGATAAATGAAAAACTTGAACAGCCTGTTTCCCTGAAATTTTATTTAAAATTTGTAAATATGCTTTGGAGACAAGAGAACCTGAAACAGCTCTGGGAGATAAAAATCTCATCGGTCAAATTTGTTCATCTGGTGTTGAAAATTCAGAAATGGCCAAAAGTCAGTCGAAGATGACCACCAGTTTGGCCGGACTCTCATATCAAAAACCAATGAAAAATCACGAAATTTCATGATTTAGCACTGTCGGACCTCGGATTTACAATTAGGGAGATGGCTGAACACTTGAACTGAAGTTTCGATGCTGTTTAGCGAATTTTAGGTAATGATATGAAAACGTGTGTATTATCCGCGGAATTTGTAACAAAATTCTTGTTGGACGAGAAGAAACAACACCAAATTGAAGTTTTCCAAGAAGTGTTCGATGGAGCAAAAACAAACCCAATATTTTTGTGAATTCTCATAAAAGGTGATGAACCCAGGTATTTTTGGCATGGCCTAGAAAAAAAGGGCGAATCTTTTTGGTGAAAGAGACAAGATTCCCAACAACCAAAATGCGATAAAGATGGTTGGTTTTAAAGACAATGCTAACGTTTTTTGCTTCTACGAGGATCATAAATTTTCACCAGGAGGAGGGGGATGAGAAAATCCCCACAAAATGTAACAAAAGTCTTATTCTTCCTTTGTTTGAAAGTAATCGACAGAAAACCCTCAAAAAATAAACATATGGCTCCTCCACCACAACAGCCCACCCGCACATACTCAATCCACTAACGTTTGCCGAAATCCAACGTTATTCTGCTTCCGCAAGCCCCGTATTTCACTGATTTGGCTCCATCCTAATTCAGGCTGTTTTCTGAATTAAAATTGGCACTGAAAAGGAATGGATTTGGCTTAATCGGTGACATCCAAAGAAATACGTAGAGGGTTCTTCGTACCCTTACCAAAGAAAACTTTCAAGAATGTGAAAGTACTGTATGAATCAGCGTGTTTATTCAGCAAGGGATTACTTTAAAGAAAATACATCATAACGCGTTTAAGTACTGTATATTTATATTAGATGCCCAATCTTAAGATAATTCAACCACACTCTGTATTATTCAGTGGATTAGGGTTAGGGTTTTTCAACTATAAGGATTGGGGATTTTCGACCATTTACGCGGGTGAAACTGTACTGAACCTTACATTATGTGGGCAACCTTGATTTAGGATTGAATGTGGGCAACATTGAATAAAGATTTGACCTTTTTTAAAGAATATGTCCATGTTCTGCTCTCCTGTAATTGTTAATGTATTCTAAAATAAGCACGTCTAATTCATTTCTAATTTCGGCTTTTTTTTAGAATGCTTTCTTTGATTAAAAGCTTTAAACTATGATGGGTACAGGGTAGTGGACGGTTCACGGTTCTTCTTTGCGATTCTAGTTATACAGTAGAAACATATGGTGATCGTATCACAAGGATACGCACAGACTACCATTAGAGGATTTCTGTTTAGCCATAGCCGGTTGGTCAAAAATGACAATCTTCTACAATAGGCCCTATGTCATCCTTCATCCGCAGAACATGCCCTAGCCAATTCAACTTTTCTCTCATTGTAGCCCTTGAAAGCAGGATTAAACCACAATTTTCGTACAGCTTACTTTTTGAGACACGGTCAGTCAGCCAGAACAATCATTGGGCAATTTCTCTGGAAAACATCTAGCAAATCTCTATCCGTTTTTTGGAGCGTGCTACAGAACCATATTTGACCACTGTTTTAGGTAGCAATTATATTAAATACCAACTCTAGCCCATAACAATTGAAGTATTAAAATAAATAATCATTTGCATGATGAAGCAAAACACTTGTCTTTTGACAAGATGATATAACAAGATATATAAGTCCAAATAAAAGCATAGAATAGTTCAAAGTGTAATAAAAGCAACTTTACAAAATCTAGTGGCGTGGAGTCAATTCTGAATGCAAAATCGGATATAGCACAAAACTTCGCATAAGATGGATAACTAATCCATTTTTTTACGTAGAATACTTTTAATTGGAGAGTATTTGGGGGTAGGATAGTTTCATTCCAGTGTACCAAAATTCTCTTTCTTTGCTCATTCCTCAGTTAACCAATTTACTGCTCATCCATGGTTTTCACTTGCACGGCCTCTGTTGCACGGCCAAGGAACCATTCCATGAGTAAACTCAAATGAAACAACACTAAACCAAGGGATATTTTCTTTTCACTTTAATGTAATAAACATTAAAATACATGTTTAAAAAAAATATATATTTTTTTTTATTCTTGTAACTATCATAGACTGTCTACTTGCTTCTCCTAGAGCTAGGGATTATGTTAACAGACTCTGAAAAAGGATTGAGTCAGTTAAAGATGTACCGAATCTCTGCGCTCATTACTTTATACTAGCACGAAAAATTAAGCAGGATCTACGAAATTACCTGGTCCAAGTAAATAAAAGAATGATAATTAAAAGGTTTTTCAAATAATGTAGCCGTGAATTCGCAAAACGGATACTTTCAGTTGAAAAATTTATTTTGTCTTTATTAAAGATTCAAAGACTATTTCAGGGAGTTAAGTGGGTGCAGCATTATTTATATTTCTGGATATTTCCGTTTTTTTGTACAAGACTTCTTCACTCAAAATAGTTTCTGCTCGGTGTAAGTTTGATTGCTTGGTCGAATTGATTTATGCTCATTGTAGTTTGTAAAATCTTGTGTCTTCTTTTTGCTAAAAAAAAAAAAATTAATTTAATTTATGCTCCTTTTTTAAATGAAATAACGTATTCATACACAGTACTTTTACGTTAATGATAACATCTGGTCGATGGAGTAGCCTTCAAACCTGGAAAACCCCGAAAAATTTTGTTGTGTTTTAATGGTTATATTTAGGTTCCTTTGAGAAGGCCAGAGCAAATGAAGGCCAGAGAAAGCGAACGCTAAAAGAAACATTACAGAAAAATCTCAGTTATCCTTAAAAAGAATTGTACAAAATCTTAGTTCAAAACTAAGTATATGACGTGTCATATACTTAGTCATATACGTGTAAAAACATGAAGTGATTTGCTGACAAGAGCATCTTTTAAGTGAGTTAAGCATTAGTCTTTTGGATACTAAAGAAGGGTTCACCTGCTATGCAACTCCTGCTAAGCAAAATAGTGTTGGCGGTAGACCGTCGGAAGGTCTTGCGACTTACGTGAATTCCGCTCTACGTTCAGTGATTGTAGAATTCATTGATTACTTTCTTCCTTTTAAAGTTGACAATGTGTTTATTTATAATATTTATTCGCTCACTGACTACCAGAATGATACGTCCGGGCGCCTTTTTGCTCTTACCTCTGAAAAGTTATGTAGAAGTATTTCGAGTATTATTTTTAGTAATTCTGCATGTCTAATAGTTGGGAGATTTTAACTGTATCCTAACTGCTCCGTCTGCTCGCTTTTCTCTGGTTTGTGAAATATTTGATAATCATTTGAATGTTGTTGACAAAGATAAAAATTTCACATACATTCCCAATTCCTCGTTGACATCCAACATAGACCATGTTGTCGCTTCTCTATTTTTAGATGTCTCACAACCGAAGGTTCTTTGTGATTATTTAATTACTGATCACATGCCCGTATCGTTTTCTTTTTCACCAATTTAAACTTCTCATATACCTACCAATCACCCAAAAACATCAAATCCGTCGTATGTACGTAATTGAGCGTCAATCAACACTGAATTGTATTGAAATAGTGTTTCTACAATCCTTTCCAAGATTAAGGTACACTTTGTTCTGCTGATCAAGAACTCACTGTTACCCGCTGAGGAAAAACGTATCTTCCTTGATATTTATTGTGCAGAGATATGCCACGCTTTACAATATGCAGAATCTTGTGCTATTCCATTGAAGCGTCGGCATCGAGGAACTGTTCCTAAATGGCAGGATAATCAGAGTCTCTCTCAAGCACGTGATTCAGCAAAGGTTTGCGTACATTTATGGATTAAATGCGACCGACTGCGGTCCGGTCTTGTTAATTCCATCCGCATTGCAACAAAGAAGGAGTTTGCTAAGGAGCTTCAGAATCACCGTAAGCAAATCACAGAACAGACAGCACAAAATATCAAAGCTAATCCTCATTTCTTTTGGTCGTCTATCCGTCCCAGGACCCCCAAAACTTCCCTTTCCGCTGCCGATATTCCTTTATCTGATTGATATTCTTTTTACGAGGCTGAATTTTCTCCACAAGACCCCCAACTTGAATACAAATATGTTGAAGAGCTTGACCAAATTTTGCATGCTTTCCCAGATTCCGATTATATAGGCCTAATATCTGTAATGTCTGTTGCTGATGCTATTATGCGCCTTAAACCAAAGCAGTCACGGGGCATAGATGGAATTCACGCTCTACATATCAAATGTGGTGGTCCTGCACTTTTAGAACATCTCACTTCATTAGTGCAAATGATTTATTCTCAAGGTTTGGTTCCGTCAACATTTTGTGTGATATATCCTTCTCCTATTCCGAAAAAAAGGAAAAACCTCCAGTCAATGCACATCTTTCAGACCCATAACTGTATCAACCAACCTGTGCAAGCTTTATGAGCTACTGTTCATAAAAGAGCCAAAAGGAAGATGTTACACGCCTCCCCATCAATTTGGTTTTAAACATGGTATTGGTTGTGCGGACGCCCTTGCGGTTGTTGCTAATGCACTGCTTCATGCTTCTCTCTCATGTAGTTCTCTCGCCTTGGCTAGTCATGATGTTCCCCGCGCCTTTGACTCCCTGATCCACCCCTTTATGCTCTTAAGGGCTGCTAAAAGAGGAGTAAGTCCGGCTATCATCAGACCTCAAAGGGATATGTATACCAAGGTACGAGTCCGACTTAAAATCCCCCTTGAGAAAGATGAAATGACAGAGCCACAGGATAGAACTGTGCCAGTTAATAAAGGAGCAAGGCAAGGTGCCATTGCCTCACCTTGTTATTTCAATAACTACGTCCTCGAGGCTCAAGATCAGTGGCAGATGTCCTGCGTTCTTTCTTGTCATAATATCTCCTTAGTCACTATTGTTGATGACATTTTACCTTAGCCAAACTCTAGACAAAATTCCTGAAACATTTCAAAAACTGCAAACCGAGTATTCAGAATCTGGCCTTGAATTCAACGCTGAAAAAACTGGCGTAATCCTTTATATTTTGAAAGGCCCACTTCCTGATGAAATTGTACTTGAAGATTCAAAGATCCGCCCGTCCGACTAAATCGTTTATCTTGGCATTCCCATTCGAAATACAATTTCTCACATTCGTCATCTTTTAACAGAACACATCAAATGCCGCATATCAGCCTCATACGCTTCTATAGTCTTTGCTAAGTTTTGTTTTAATCACCTTTATCTGTCGACCTTATACAACACTGTTGCTCTCCCCCATGACCTCTGTGTTACACCCTTCTGGAAGCTTCTTACAGACACTTATAAACTGAAAATCCGTTCAACTTTCTTCCATTTCGCAAAATCTTTACTGAGATATCCAATTTGGACACGCAATTTAAAGCTCATCAAAATACTTCACATAGTAGATCCTACTATAGCTGTTGTTAAGCTCATAGAGAAACACAACCAAAAGATTTCAAACCACGCTTGGAAACAGCTCCTTTTACACTAGCCACATTTATATACATTGTCATAGCTCCTCTTCTTAATTTTTGTTCCAAGTGCCTGTGTTCATTATTTCTGTGTTCTCTAATTGTTTTTCCTCCTAGAAAGCATAGTGCCCTTCTGTTGTGCTCCGTCATTTTTGTTGTTAAAACATGCTTGGAACCAACTCCTTCTACACTAGTTACATTGTAATAGTTGCATAGTGATCTTTTGCTCTTTTTTTATAGTGCTCTGTCATTTCCTTTTTGTAATAAGACAGGTTTTCAATAAATAATAATAATAATAATAATATACTGCACTGCACTCTTGAATGTTGCTAAAAAGAGACAATTAAAGGATAGGGTTGTGAAAGGTTTACTTTTTGGTATCACAGAAGTAAGGCCATTTGGTGACCAAAAATAACGTTAAACGGTACTCCTGTATTAAATATACTCTTGTATATACTGCTAGTTTGGTTAATGCTAATGAAATAAAATAAAATAGGACGAATATATAATAGTTTAGAAACAAATTTGGGCCATATATTTTCACATTGGGGGGGGGGGTGGCTGTAAAGCATAGCATATATTATTACGTAGCCAAACCTAACCTAGGTACCTGTTCCCCCCCCCCCCAAACCACAAAAAAACAGTTTAAATATCGTATACGCAATGAAAACCACGCTATGCATTGCATTGCTCTATAGCAGTGTCTTGAATTAACCCGTCAAAAACGGGTTTTTCGTGACTGGACTCCATTGCAGTATATAAAAGAGTACGTTTAATACAGGAGTATCCGTTAAACAAACATGAGTTATTAATAATGAGCTTTCAAATAGAAAGAAAGATATGAAATACCAATGATATTTGCATAAATAGGTTTAAACCAACCATATTGGGAATAATTCTGTCCTGTAAACGAATGACTTGTAAACAGCTTCAGGACGGGTGAGGAAACACAGCGGAGGGCCTAACAAACTGCACATAAGTGTTTTGGGGTGTTAGCAGAGGTTTTACTTGGGAGAGGGGTGGAAAGTGTCGTTACTATCCAAAATTTGGTGGGGGAGGGAGCAAGAGATTTTACCGACTGGCTGGTCATTTTACACCGACTGATTTTGTAAATAATTAGCATAATGTCCGTTTCGAATACAATACGTAAAATCACTGCACGAGTCGGTAAAACCGCTGCATTTACCAACCCAGATTTAGATTTCGGTACATATCATGTCACTATTTTAATGCTAATTATTTAACTAAATGGAAATTTGCAGCACCATCTATAAAATAACGGTAGGAGTCGAAAAACTGATGCGTTTACCGACCAAATGTGAAATTTCTGTAGATGATATGTCAGTATTTTCGTGGTCTTTATTGTAACGAAAAAAGGAATTTTAACCACGACTTTACAGAAATAATTTTTTTTAAGAGTGACCAAAAAAATTGAGGGGGGGCCCTCCTCCCCCTCCCCAATACGTGACGGCCCTGGTTGAAATAATGGAATAATTCTCTTTAATATTGTGTCTCACCCCATACCTAACTGGGTTTTAAATTTGAGCTATAAGCTACTTTATAGCGAAATTGAACGTCCTATTTTTCTGAATCTAAATGTTGTGGCGAGAAGCGGCAAGGGATTGGATTTAACACGAGACGAAAGATTTCTTCTTAACTTTAGTTTAGTAACGAATTGTGCCCTATTAGCATGACAGTTCTATTACATGAACTCCAGAATTATCAATCGCCATATACAATTTTTTTCATCTCTAAATTCATCAGGTACCAAACGTAGGAAGCTACAGTCTCAATTGTTTGAACCCCAACAGACCCAATAGGTGCAAAAGAACCGATTTTAATTTTACGAAAGACTGTATTATCATCCCTTTAGAAGAATTGCCTATTAAATTTCTTTGTCTTACTTCATGTAATTTCTTAGTGTAAAGTAAAGCTTAAAACGTCAGCTGCTGGTCTATAGCACCTTAGCCGAGCCGAACTCTAGAGAAAATTTCTGAAACATTTCAAAAACTGAAAACTGAGCATGTAAAATCTGGTCTTCAATTCAACTTTGAAAACACTGACGTAGTCCTGTTTTCAGTCCATAGTCCTATGCCATATTCATTTTCTGTTGTGGAAGAAAAAATTATATAGGTTAGGCGAAATTTGATTAGTGCTTCAACTTTGGAAAAATATTTTTCAGATAATTCGCTGGGAATTGGGTTATACGCCATCTTCAAAAACTATTTTCTAAATTGATAGCTAGCAGTCATACTTATTTATTACTGCATCGTATTGTTCAACTTGACACGGCCCATAGTTAACAACCATAGTAAATAGCCTAAAACCCTCCAAATGATGTCGGATTGAAACAGAAGAACACCACTGGAATTGCTTTGGCCGAAAACAGTATACAGGAATCTTACGGTACGTTGGGTTGAACAAAAAGAAATTTATTGGCTTGAACAACAGAGAAAACTACTTTTTTTTGCATGGGAAGGATTATTTTTCTGTTTTTTTTTTTTGCTCCGCTACTATAAGGCATTGCAAAACCATAGAGAGTCTTTTAAAGGTTTATTTAAAGGAAATTCCTACATTTACTTGCTTTTGCAATTAAAAAGCACAATATTGAAAATAAAATCAATTTTCTGATAAAAGAAACTGCATTTTCATGTACAAGATGAAGATATACTGTAAAGAATGTCTTGAACAACTGCGATAATAACGTAGTCCGTCTATTGCTACTTCCTGCTAAGAAAAAGTGGAAGGTTTTATCCTGTGCTCAACATTTGGTCTTAATCACATATATAAATTTAATTTTCACCATCATCAAGATTAAAAACAATAGTACTTTCACAAATCCTACCGATCAAATCCGCAAGCCAGTCCATCTATAAAGAAATATCAATGACACCGTAAAAATAAAAGAAAGGAAAAAAGAAAAGGAAGAGTAAGGAAAAAAAACAAAAGGAAAAAAGAAGAGGAAAGGTAAGGAAGCAAGAACAGGAAACCCATAGTAAAAAAGAAAAAGGAATTAAAGAAAATAATTTGGTCGTAAATCACGTACATAGGTTTATTTCTCATCAATCAAATTTAAGGTCAATAGCACTTCAAAAGGCTTAGATAAACAAAATCCATAAGCTAGTCCATCTTCAAAAAAATATTAATTGTACCTTAAGCCTGGCTTATAGAAAAAAAGTAAAGAAAAAATTAGACTATAAATTAAATTTACAAAAGTATTCATATAAGGTGTAAAATAGTTTGGTCAGATTATAGGATGATTTAACTGAAATAATGTTGCACGATGATAATAGTCTCAATTCAAAATCTCAAATTATGATATAACATTTGAAGTATTTATAGTGTTTCAGTAACAAATTTCCTTTGTGAATTGAAACAAAAAAATATGCCTGAAAAGTTCAAAATAAATTTTATTTTAATTTAGTTTTATTAACTAAAAGTTAGTATTAGGTTACGCCTTTAAGTTAGTTAGTATTAGCATAAGTGAGTAATTCATTATGATGACTATAGACCTAGCTAAATGTAACTAAAATCAAGAAAAGTATCAAAGCCGATCAACCAAAATATCTACTATAAAAAAAAACAGCACTACATTAAAAATAGACTGGTTGCCTTAAAATCCTGGTTGCAGCAGTAGCTGCAACCAAGTAAAAGATGAACACGGCCCATAGTAACCAAAACAAGAATAGCTTGTCGATGATCCCTAAAAACGACGTTGGGCAGAAACAAAAAGTATACTATTGGAATTGCCAGGGCCGAAAACTCTTTAAAAGAAACCTACAGTTCCTTGAATTGAATAACAAGGATGTCTCTTGGTTTAAACAACAAGGAAAATCACTTTCTACGAAAAGCATATTCTTTTTCTGTTTTATTCTTTTCTTTGGGTAGCAGCACACCGAAACATCATAGAGAGCTTATTGAGGGTTCATTTTAAAGGATTTTACTACACTACTGACTTTTGTAAATAGCAAAACAATATTTGAAACAAAAATGAATGTTTTGACAAAAACTGACATTTCAAATGCAAGATGATGAATGACGTTATAATCGTAATTTATAAGGACCTTAACTACAATGATGTCAGTACCGTAAATTTATAATTCTGTCATACCATAAGGATATATCGTGGTTATAGCTATAGCTGCAATTTGGGTTGTAGCAATAGCTACACGTATTAAAAGACACAACGGCCCATAATAACCAAAAAGCAAAGCCTGAAATCCCTAAAAATGGTGTCGGATAGAAAGTTCACCGAAAATCCTACCTAGGAAATTTACAGTTTCTTGGCTTGAGCATCAAGAGAAATCCTTTGGCTTGAACAACAATGGAAATCACTCTTCTTTTCCATGGGAAGCATCTTTTTTCGATTTGCTCTTCTCCACAGCTAGCGGGGCACTGGGAAATCATAAAAATTTGTTTTAGGGCTCATGTTAAAGTAGATTGCTGCATCTTCTTGTTTCTGTAATTAAAAAAAAAAATCTCCTGAGTCTCTAGACTCGTAAATGATGGACGTGAACCATGATTAAATAATGGGAGCTGGTTTTGCAGCTACCAGTAGCACACCAGGATTAAGACAAACATCTTCAGGTGACTTGGGTATCAATACTATTGAGCCTAGAAAGCAATCACTTGCAAATGGGCTTGCTTTGCTTCTGGTTCAATTAGAATCACAGAATCATGTATCTTCCTCAACTGTTAGTTTTATTCTTGAAATCTTTAGGCTTCCTATTACTGAGTCCTATGAACTTGTAGCCAAAGAAGTTTAAGAAAGTATTGCTAAGTGCATCTCTTCTGTTTCTCAGCCAGATTTGTTTGAAAAAATAAATGACGAAATTGATTGTCATTATATGCACTATCATTTACTGCTTGTTACAGACCCAACCACCGGATCACTGAGATCTCAGTACATGAGAGACCAGTATTTTAAAAGTTGCAGCACTGTGGTACCGGAGCAAGTCTGCATTGGACTTGACAAGTATGGAAACAGGAGATTTGTTCAAGCAGTTTCAGTTGCAGCCACCTTGGAGAATCTTTTCAAACACAGAGGACTTATTTCATTTCTGACAGATTGATATCATTCTTCAGAAGAGGGTGTATATCGAAACTTCTATGATGGTGACTGTTTTGCTTTTTTGTATGCTTCTGATCCCGAAATGAAGAAAATGTGATATTTCTTCAACTCTACCAAAATGAAGTACAAATGTAAAATCCACTTTAAAAGTCAGCGTCAGGAAAATGCAGCACTCTAGGTTTTTATGTGAGAGTTCTCAACTTCCCGCCTTGGTTTCGAGCAAGGCTAGATCTAGTGCAGGTAGTTATACTAGTACTGGCATCAAACTTTTAGATTGTTGGTCCGGAAAGTATCTTCAAAAAGGTTGCGAGTGAATTAGTGTCTCTTTGCACTGTTTTTTTTTATTAGTGTGACAAGGTTCAAAGTTGTTTTATGTATATTTAGAGACAGCTTGAGTTCAAATTTTATTGGAAGGTTCGTGAAATGCTTTAACTGAAGTTTGCAGTATCCTTGCAGAGTCTGCATGTTCTCCGGAAGCACTGCTGCTAAAGACTATTTGAAAAGTCAGTTTCCTCTTAGAACTAAAGTATCCTATGAGGAAACTCTGAACAAGCTGCAGGACTCAAATATTAGGAAACATGGTGAAAATGGCGTGAAGTTCATTTCTGCTTTCCATACCTTTCCCAACTTTCATGTGACAGAGCTTACATTTACGTCATGCAAAGACTATGACTTGTATGAAAGGGTTATGAAGGGGGATACTTGTGATGAAAATGCCTGAGAAGCCGTTGATCCGGTTATCATTGTCGTCGGCGAGTAGTCACAGCTCAGTACACGTTATTCGTTAGATTGCGTTTCCACACCTGTTTAATTAGTTTTGACATGTCAAATAGACTTCTATTTAAGTTCCTACATCTTCAAGCGCAATAACTCCTGTCCTTTGACAAGAATATTCAACTTCTGCATTACCTAAGGACCCATTGATGTCGTAGAAATATGCATGGTGCCTGATTTACCTTAACTATTTAATTGATTACAAGAAGATCAGTCAGTAGATTTGTTTCATTGAATGGATTAGATGTGGTCGGATTATTCTCTTTTTTCCTCCTCATTTGTTCATGATGTTCTCCTTAACCTCACAGTAATTGCGAAACATATGTCTGCGCACTACTCCAAATATATATTTTTATTCGTGTGTACTTTTCTACTTCAGAATTATGGCTTTTATTTCACAAACAATGGTAAAACAGGTTCTATTGCCCTTTAGAATTTTTCTTCATAAGGCGTTTGGGATAAAGAACGTTTTCCCCCTGTTGCCGTCTCTGTTTAAAGCTTGGGAGACCTTCCAAACAGTTTTTGTTTTGTCTTTCAGATCAGCTTTTAACGCAGGATTGTTGTTTACCTTGACCTCGTGGAAATATGTGAATGTAAAATAGTGCTGGAGGACTTACTTGCATGGTTCATGTCATACTGGGTTTTTGGCATCAAGTACGGGAAGCAAAAAGGTGTACTTACCGTCATGGAGAGTTTTGATACATACATATAAATTTAGTCAAATAGAATAACTTTTATCTTTGACCATACAATTTTATTGCTTCCAAACAAGTTTTCCAGCCAGCTCGAATACTGTTCATACCTCCGAAAAGCAAATTAAGTCGAATTACACATTTTTTTTTTATTCTAAATCTGCCAATAGCCACAAGCTGGGCTTTCACTTCAAAGTTAGCCCGTTTCCGCCAAGAAACAAGGATTTTTACATCATATTGGTCAGTTTTAGATTCCTTCTAATTTTTCAAGTTTTAACTTTTGTTTCGAGCATATAATTCTTTGCTTTCAAGCAATACCTCGACTCCACCCAAAATTTTGATAAATCCTTCCTCAATCCCACCTTTAAATAAAATCCCTCACCCCACTCCTCCTTGACTCCTGTGTAAGACCTCAGGGAAACCGAACTATCTTTTTGGGTCTACTATGTCTGTATTTCCTGACCTCCTTAAAATCTGCTGGACTAGTTTTACAACCTGTCCTACTTCCATGTGGTCCGCCTTTATCTTGCTAAAACTGCCCTAGCCCACAATCATCTTAAATCACTTTAACCTGATGTAGCCAAGGATTCGTCCCTCTTTTATATTCGAAAAGTTGTTTCATTTTCTAAGTTCTATGTCTTCCTCCGAAAATAACATCCTTTCTACGCTACTGCCGTTGCTGGAGATTTCTGTTGTACTTGTCGAAGTAATATTAATCACAGCATGACCTAATCTGATGCTATATATATATATAGATTATTCTCCTACTAAGTTATTACTTATTGTTACGAAACCCTTCATGATTGTAGTAACCTTAGGAACTGTCTTTGTTCTAGGTATGTCGTCAAGATGGACCCTCAAAAGAAAGCCCTCATACCAGCAAAAGTGAGAACGTTTAAAGCAAACTGTAATATATTTTTAGCGTTTCTTTTAATATTTTATTCAAATATATGGATATGTAAATAAGAGAGAATATTTGGATTCGTTTGTCTTTTTCCGTATTGTTTGGCCGGATGGTCGTGTTTTTAAGTTGATACACATTAGTCCAAATAAGAACAAAGACCAGTGATAGGCCGAGACTGTTTTTGCTTTTTTTCTTCCGTTATGTAGTTTGTTTTTGTGGACACGTTTTTAGTATACGGGGTAGGAGTAACTGCGTTGGACATAGTAGAGGTTTCGTTTGTAAAGTTTTCCCTTTGAATTCCAACTTTGTATGGTATGATTGATCAAGGTCTTTTCGCACTTTTTTTTCACTGCCAGTTGACTTAATATTTTCCCCAGAAATATGGACCTGTCTTCAAATTCAGCCTTTACAGTTGGATCCAAGTATTGTACACTAGTCAAACTATTATTTTCCAGTCTATTAACAACCTGTTTACAATAGGAAACGATTTAATTGTAAAACAGCTGCTAGATTATAGCCTATTTTACCAATTGTTTAACAATGATATTGGTTTGGACAGTTGTACATATTCCTATCAAATATGTTCTTTAAACCAATTGTAAAAGCTACAATTTAAAATTTCAACTCAGGACCCTCCCCCTCCAATAAAGTACTTCGTCCTAACCCGCACTAAAATCATGTGCCCCTCTCCCCCCCAAAAAAAAACTTTATGGGCTACCCCTGCCCTAACAGCTAATCATCATCAATTTAAGCTAAAGAAGCGTAATTGTACGCTAAAAAATCGAGACGTGGAGAATACCTTGATAGGTAGAAACGAAACTGGAAGTCCACGCCTCTCACGCCAAACCAACAAAAATATACGCTAAAATTTAGCGTATATTTTTGTTGGTATCATTTAGCGGCTAAATGAATGTAGTATTGCAACAGAAGAGGGTCATTTAACGTTGAAAAAGCGTAATTTCAGGATCACAGGATTGGCAGCGACGAATACAGTGGATCCGCCCATAACATTAAATCAGTCATAATGTACATGAGAAGACCTTCTTTTTATCCCTCTGATTGAAAAACGCTGAATTAGCGTCCGTAAGTAAAAGTACGCTTTTCTAGCCTCAGGTTCACTTATTGCACCATAATTTAGCGTAAAAGTACGAACGGATTTTTTACTGTGTTATGACTTTTTGGTATAGGCAGCACTACAGCATTACCTATAATATCCAGGGGGATATGGGGGAGAGGTTGATCATGGGGGAATTTGCCACGGGGGGATTTTCCCAGTGGGATTTTTATGAGAGGGAATTTTCCTCGGGTGGGAGTTTTCCAAGGGGGAATTTTCCAGGGAATGTAAACGCCTAGCACCTTCAATTTGCAGTCCTTCTAAAGATCTCAACTTACTTAAAGCGACATATGCTTGACCTTTTGCAGAAAAGCTCTTTACCCAGATAGATAACCATTTGATTGACTTTCCATGCTTGCACTTTATGTATTGAATATGACCAACAGAGAATTGATGGAAGTTGTCTTCTCTCAGCGGTTCCATAGTTAAAGTTACTCGTCAACGACTTAGTCTTAGTAATTAACAAGCTAGCAAGCAAACATGGGAGCTTGACTTGGGTACTAAAGAACTGGCTTTAGTTTTCCCGAAGAAGGAAAAGTGGGTACGGGGCACTAGTTATAAAAGATGACCTTAAAAAGATATATCTGTTAGTATTAGCTGTTATGAGAGACCACCCGTAATTGACCACCATCGTTTGTGTATGTCGAGATTCTTTTTATCATGATTACCACAAAATCAACCCCTAGTTTGTATCAATAGCGGCATCGAAAGTCATACAACGATCAGAAGTAGAAAATTTCGATCCCTGTTTGTGAAGTTTGTCTGGTGAAGCACAAATCGTTGTTTCAGCTCGGAAGTGAAGTGGTCCAGGAAAGGAATAAAGAGCGAGGTTCTATAGTGGTTGAGAAGGTCTGGCTCGTCTGCATGCATACTCCGGCCACCTTTCGTCCTTGGACGAGTCATCTCCAGTCCCAAGTCGCTGGCAAAACGCTGAGCTTCGTCGAAAATAGACGTGAAAGCAATTGCAGCATTTCCTCACATTTCCTTTGTTTTTGAAAGGACAGTTTCCACGTGCCTGCATGCAGCTGCCAAATCAGTCAACTGACTGAAGAGTCTTGCACAGTGGAAGCGTAAGGCAGAAAAGCTCTTTGACCACATAGAGACACACAACAAATTGCGACTGGTTCATCGCGTCCAGCAACTGCGCCGCTTTCGCAGAAGTTTCTGCATTTCCGTTCTCTTCAAGAGCTTTCAGGGATCGCAGGATTGGTCGGTACAGCTCAAGAAAACGCACGACTGAACCGTGGCGCTCCACCTATCCTGTTTTGCAGAGTCCGGTTAAAGCATGTTTCCTCGAATCCGGTAGTATTTCGTTGATCTTCTCTTTTAAATTCTGTATCCTGAGTGGGGAAGTATGGTAAAAACTGCAGACTTGTGACAAGACACCGAAGAAATGCTTAAATACCAGAATAGAGCACACAGAAGAGATGACCAAGTTGAGACTTTGCACACTACAATACACGTATAGCGCCTTCGGATACTTTTCACGTATAACAGCCTGGACACCCCTAAGATGCCCATTCGTCCCTGCTGCACCGTCATATCCGAGAAATCCAGGCTGGACTTGCGGAAATGCATGCTGAAATCCAGGCCTTGCGGAAAACCAGGACTTGCGGAAATCCAGGCTGGAAAAGCATGGACTTGCGTTTACTCTTTCCAAAAAAGACTGCTAAAGAAGCTCCTCGGATGCGGCGATAATACCATTCTGGATGATGAGAGAAAGATATGTGTCATTTCTGGCCGCAGAAAGAAGATGGTTCTTCAGAACATCGTCCTGAATGGTTTGGTGACTAGATTCCCCAAGCGCTGGTGGCAGCCTTTGCCAGCTGTCTCTGACGAGAACAGAACGCAAAATCTGCAAAAAGCAGCGTCCTCAGACGGAGAGTAGGACAACCAACTGAACGAGCAAACCAAGTTAACTGAAACTTCAGCTTCCGTTTCTAGGATACTGGAAAAATGTAGGGGATATCTGGAGTCCAAGGGCTCTTCAGAAAACGAAGTTTAGAATTTGCGTCGAGACTGGATGAATTGTTGACAAAACGACCGATTTCATTTGCAAACAACGACAGAGGTTGGGTTGGTGCGTGTTGCGTCGTGGTTGGTTCCAGTGTGCGTTATTCAGAAGCTTCAACGATGGCTCCAGTGCCCTTCAGATCCAAAGGGGTAGATGAATGCTCCACAGACGTCCCGCTAACGCCACTGTCAGAAACATTCCTGGTCCGCTTGGGCGTGAAAAACGACGTAATGTCACACTTCCTCTTCATGTTGAAAATCGCTCTTCTCTTATCCAAGTCCGAAATTGAACTGAACTAAACTTACAATCTTGCACTCTCTTATAACATTTACCTCAAGCCCCCATTAATCCTAATTTACTATGCAAGGTCTGACCTAGTTTACCTCCTAATATACCTAATTTAAATCCTAATTTACCTCAATCATCCATTAATCCTAATTTACTATGCAAGGTCTGACCTTGCATAATAAGGCGAACATGGGGTTACGTAATTGCGTAAGCTGATCACAACCGTTTAACCACAAAATTGGAATAGGATTTTTGTATGCCACAAAATGTAATAGTATTATAGCGCATATTAACCCTAATTTTCTATGCAAGGTCAGGTGAACATGGGGTTACCTACGGTTACCTAATTGCGTAAGCTGATCAGAACCGTTTACTCACAAAATACAATATGATTTAGTGCGGGAGCATATTTTTTTCTGGTAAGATTTTGTCTTTACAGGTATTTTTTAGACTATTGTTCGACTCGGTCAAAAATATCGGGAGGGGGGGTCAAACTGGGTGCCCCCCCCTGGATACGGCCTTGGGATGAACAAAATACATATCTCCAAATTTTGATCGGACGATTTTGGGGAAAAGAGGCGTAGAAGGGGGCCTAGTTGCACCCCAACCTTCTTTGTCACTTAGAACACTTAAAAAGGCCACTAGAACTGTTAATTTACGTTCGAATGAACTCTCTTCCGATGTTCTAGGAACACTGGTTCGATACAATCACCTCTGGCAAAAAACAAATAATCCCGCATCTGTGATCTTTTTTCTAGCAAAAAATACAAAATTCTACATTTTTGCAGATAGGAGCTTGAAACCTCTACAGTAGGATTTTCTGATACATTGAATCTGATGGTGTGATTTTCATTCAGATTTTTTTACTTTTAGGGGGGTGTTTCTTCGTTTTTCGAAAATCAGGCAAATTTTCTCAAGCTCGTAGCCTGTATTGATAACACTAAATTTGGAATCAGCGTAATAAACCGATTCTTTCGATATATCTATTGGTATCAAAATTCCAGTTTTTAGAGTTTCGGTAACTAACTATTGAACCATGTCGATGCTTACTTATAGTTCGTTACAAAGATCTGTTTGATCATCGAACGCCATTCAGGTTTGTATAATGCAGAACACATTCGTTCAGTTAAAGAGGTATCGAAATTTTCTACTTCTGATTGTTGCATGACTTTCGATGCCGCTATTGATACAAACTAGGGGATGATTTTGTGGTAATCATGATAAAAAGAATCTCGACATACATGAAAGACGGTGGTCAATTACGGGTGGTCTCTCATAACAGCTAATACTAACAGATATATCTTTTTAAGGTCATCTTTTATAACTAGTGCCCCGTACCCACTTTTCCTTCTTCGGGAAAACTAAAGCCAGTTCTTTAGTACCCGAGTCAAGCTCCCATGTTTGCTCGCTAGCTTGTTAATTGCTAAGACTAAGTCGTTCACGAGTAACTTTAACCATGGTATCGCTGAGAGAAGACAACTTCCATCAATTCTCTCTTGGTCATATTCAATTCATAAAGTGCAAGCATGTACAGTCAATCAAATGGTTATCTATCTGGGTAAAGAGCTTTTCTGCAAAAGTTCAAGCATATGTCGCTTTAAGTAAGTTGTGATCTTTAGAAGGACTGCAAATTGAAGGTTCTAGGCATTTACATTCCCTGAAAAATGCCCCCTTGGAAAACTCCCACCCGAGGAAAACTCCCTCTTAGAAATAATCCCACTGGGAAAATCCCCCGCGGAAAATTCCCTCATGATCATCCCCTCCCCCACATTCCCCTGGATAATATAGGTAATGCTGTAGTGCTGCCTATAACAAAAAGTCATAACACAGTAAAAAATCCGTTCGTACTTTTACGCTAAATTATGGTGCAATAAGTGAACCTTCGGCTAGAAACGCGTACTTTTACTTACGGACGCTAATTCAGCGTTTTCAGTCAGAGGGTTAAAAAGAAGGTCTTCTAGCGTACATTATGACTGATCTAATGTTATGGGCGGATCCACCGTATTCGTCGCTGCCAATCCCTGTGATCCTGAAATTACGCTTTTTCAACGTTAAATGACCCTCTTCTGTTGCGAGACTACAGTCATTTAGTGTATATTTTCGTTGTTTTTGCGTGAGTAGAAATGACCCTATTGATCGTGACAGGGCTCCTTATATGGGCATAGAGTCCCTAGGGGAAATGGATTTCTGGGAAATTGATTGCGTAATCGATTGAGAATTTGGAACACCTGTGCTGTCAGTCATTAATCAAATTGTTTCCAGGCAAAGTTTAATAATGTCTGACAGGTACTGTCAACAATTCTCCAGGAATAGAACCAAGTCATTAATGTCTTTGCCTCGGAAACAACTCTTTTGGTCGAACTCCAAAAGATATTAATAACCAAACACCATGGAAACAATTCTCCAAGAAACATCTTAGCGATGAATTGTTTTAGCGCGGGAATCAGGTTTCTTAGTAATTTGAAATGCGTCAGCGCAGAGATGCCAAAAACAAAAGGAACACGCTGAAATTACGTTTAGGGGTTATTTGGGCGAAACTGTTTTAGGGAATTATTTCGGCGAAACAGTTAAAGACATTTTAAAAGATGATTTTTGAAGAGATTTTAGAAGAAGATTTGAGGGTGAAACTCTGTGGTCGTTATAATGCACAAGTTCCATTTGAACAGTGTTGTGAGATCCTCTACCCCAACCCCGAAGGGTTCCAATCCCCCTACCCCAACCCCGAAGGAAGCCCCGGTCCTCAAAGGTCCCCCAAGCTCCCAAAGGCCCACCGGATCCCCAAACGCCCACCCCCGGCCCCCAAAGGCCCTCCCCCCGGTCCTCAAAGGTTTCCCAGGCTCCCAAAGGGCCCCCGGACCCCCAAACGCCCTCCCCGGGCCCCCAGGCCCTCACCAGGTCCCCAAAGGACCACCCGGCCCTAAAGGCCCCCCCAGACCCCCAAAGGACCCCCCAGGCCCCAAAGACCCCCTCCCCCCCCCTTGGCCCCCAAAGGGTCCCCCCTCCCTCTCCTCCCCCCTCTTCACCTTTCCCTCCTCCCCCTCCCCTCCTCCCCTCCCCTCCCCTTCCCTCCCCCATTTTTTAATATTTTATGATACTGACTAAGTTTTAGTTAAGAGTTTCGAGTTTTAGCTTAGAGTCTTAGCTTAGAGTTTTTTGTTAGAGTTCTAGTTTAGTTTAATTTTAGTTAAGATTTTGATGTTTTACCTTTGAGTTTCAGTTAGAGTTCTAGTTTAATTTAATTTTAGTTAAGAGTATGGTGTTTTAACTTATAATCTTAGCTTGGACTTCTAGTTTAGTTTATTTTTAATTAATAGCTTATTGTTTTATATTATATTTTATTCTTATTTTTTCTTTTATAGTTCTTTGTTTTATTATTTTTTTTATTTTTTTAAGTGTTTTATATTTTTGTGTTATATTATAGTTTATTTTTAATTTCTTGTATATTTTATTTTTATTTTATAGTTTTATTTTATAGTCTTAGATTAGAGTTTTTTTTAGATTCTAAGCTTAGTTTAGTTTTAGTCAGGAGTTGAGATTTTTTTTTTGTTATATTTATAGTTTAATTTCATTTAAGAGATTGATTTTTTAACTTTGAGTTTAAGTTAGAGTTATAGTTTATTTTAGTTTCAGCTAAGATTTTATAGTTTAAATTATAGTCTTAGCTCAGAGTTATTGTTATAGTTCTAGTTTAGTTTAGTTTAGTTACAGTTCAGAATTTATAGTTTTAGCTTAGAGTTTTACTTAAAGTTATAGTTTGGTTAAGTTTTAGTTAAGAGTTTAGGGTTTTTGTTGATGTTCTATTTTAGTTTAGCTTCATTCAATAGTTTAGAAT
Source organism: Artemia sp. Qi Xiang Cuo (assembly GCF_049724085.1). Classification (NCBI taxonomy): domain Eukaryota; kingdom Metazoa; phylum Arthropoda; class Branchiopoda; order Anostraca; family Artemiidae; genus Artemia; species Artemia sp. Qi Xiang Cuo. Next base: position 43,123,454 of record NC_142795.1, read on the forward strand.
TTTAGATTATATTATTAGATTAGAGTTTTTTTTAGATTTCTATATTATTTTATTTTTATTTAATAGTTTATAGTTTTTATCTTGTAGTCGTAGCTTAGAGTTTTATACAGAGTTCTAGTTTAGTTTGGTTAAAGTTCAGGACTTAAAGTTCTAGATTAGAGTCATAGCTTGTAATTTTACTTAAAGTTATAGTTTCGTAAAGTTTCAGTTAAGAGTTTAGAGTTTTAGCTGAGAGTGTTAGCTAAGAGTTTTTTTAAGATTTGTAGTTTAGTTTAGTTTTAGTTAAGATTTAAGATTTCTAACTTATAGTCTTAGCTTAGATTTTTAGTTAGATTTGAAGTTTAGTTTAGTTACAGTTAAGAATTTAGAGTTTTAGCTTAAAGTCATAGAATATATTTTTACTTAAAGTTTTAGTTTGTAAAAGTTTTAGTTAAGATTTTAGAGTTTTAGCTCAGAGTAATAGGTTAGATTTTTTTGTTATTGTTCTAGGTTATTTTAATTTTTGCAAAGTGTGGGATGTTTTTCTTATGTGTTTAAATTCGAGTTCTAGTTTAGTTTAGTTTTAGTTAAGAGTTTGTTGTTTTAACCTAGAGTCTTAGCTTAGATTTCTAGTTTAGTTTAGTTTTACTTAAGAGCTTAGAGTTTTATCTTTGAGTCTCAGCTTAAAGTTTCTTTTAGAGTTCTACTTTATTTTAGTTTTAGTTAAGAGTTTAGTGTTTTTAGCTTACAGTCTTAGCTTAGAGTTTATGTTTAAGTTCTATTATAATTTCGTTTTAGTTTAGAGTTTTGGCTTAGAGTCTTAGCTTAGAGTTTTTGTTATAGTTGAATTTCAGCTTTGTTTTAGTTAAGAGTTTAGAGTTTTTTTGTTAGAGTTATAGTTTAGTTTAGTTTTAGTTAAGAATTTGATTTTTTACCACTGAGTTTCAGTTAAAGTTATAGTTTATTTTAGTTTTAGGTAAGTTTAGAGTTTACCATAGAGTCTTAGCTTAGAGTTTTAGTTATAGCTCTAGTTTAGGTTAGTTTTAGTTACAGTTCAGAATTTAGAGTTTTAGCTTAGAGTCACAGCTTAGAGTTTTACTTAAAGTTATAGTTTGGTTAAGTTTTAGTTAAGAGTTTTTAGCTTAGAGTTTTTGTTGAAGTTCTAGTTTAGTTTAGTTTTAGTTAATAGTTTAGAGTTTTAGCTTAGAGTCTTAGCTTAGAGTTTTTGTTAGAGTTCTAGTTTAGTTTTAGTTAAGAGTTTAGAGTTTTTAGCTTAGAGTCTTAGCTTAAATTTTTAGTTTGGTTTAGTTTTAGTTAAGAGTTTTTTTTTAGCTTAGAGTCTTAGCTTTGAGTTTTTGTTAGAGTTCTAGTTTAGTTTTAGTTAAGAGTTTAGAGTTTTTAGCTTAGAGTCGTAGCTTAGAGTTTTATTCAGAGTTCTAATTTAGTTTAGATTAGTTACAGTTCAGAATTTAGAGTTTTAGCTTAGAGTCATAGCTTATAATTTTACTTAAAGTTGTAGTTTGGCCAAGTTTTAGTTAAGAGTTTCGATTTTTAGTTTAAAGTCTTAGTTGAGAATTTTTGTTAGAGTTGAATTTTGTTTTTTTTCTAGTTAAAAGTTTAGAGTTTTTTTTTTTGTCTTAGTTATAGTTTAGTTTAATTTTAGTTAATAGTTTGATCTTTTACAATTTTTTTTAATTTATAGTTCTTTTTTATTTTAGTTTTTTTTAAGTGTTAATATTTTAACATAGAGTCTTATATTAGAGTTATAGTTATAGTTCTAGTTTAGTTTAGTTTTAGTTACAGTTCAGAATTTAGAGTTTTAGCTTAGAGTCATAGCTTAGAGTTTTACTTAAAGTTATTTTTTTCTTTATTTTCTTTTAAGAGTTGAGATTTTTTTGCTTTGATTTGTTGTTTAAGGTCTAGTTTAGTTTTAGTTAAGATTTTAGAGTTTTAGCTTTGAGTCTTAGCTTAGAGTTTTTGTTAGTGTTGAAGTTTAGTTTAATTTTAGCTAAAAATTTTATGTTGTACATTATCTTCTATTTTAGAGTTCTAGTCTAGTTTACATTTATTCACTTGCGTAGAGTTCTTTACAAAATTGTCTTAGCTTAGAGTTTATTTAAGAGTCATAGTTTAGTTTTATTCAATTGCTTAGAGTTTTCTAGCTTATATTCTTATCTTATATTTTTTTTTAGAGTTATAGTTTATTTTAGTTTTATTTAAGATTTTAGATTTTTTATCTTAGAGTCTTAGATTAGAGTTTTTGTTGAATTTCTAGTTTAGTTTAGTTTTAGTTTTATTTAATAGTTTATATTTTTAGCTTCTATACTTAGCTTATATTTTTTTTTAGAGTTGAGGTTTATTTTATTAATATTAAGGAGTTTAGATTTTTAGATTAGAGACTTATCTTAGAGTTTTAGTTAAGTTTAGTTTTACTTAAGAGTATAGAATTTTAGCTTAGAGTCTCAGCTTAGAGTTTTTGTTAGAGTTCTAATTTAGTTTTAGTTAAGAGTTAAGTGTTTTTAGCTTAGAGTCTCAGTTTACAGTTTTTTTTTAAGTTCTAGTTTAGTTTATTTTTAGTTTAGAGTTTTAGCTTAGACTTAGAGTTTTAATTATATTTATAGTTTAGTTTATTTTTAGTTAATAGTTTAGAGTTTTTAGCTTAGAGTTTTACTTAAAGTTAAATCTTGGTTAAGATTTAGTTAAGAGTCTCGATTTTTAGCTGAGTCTTAGCTTACAGTTTTTGTTAGAGTTATAGTTTAGCTTAGTTTTACTTAAGAGTTTAGAGTTTTAGCTTAGAGTCTTAGATTAGAGTTTTTGTTAGTTTTCTATTTTTGATTAACTTAATTTGAGAGTAGTGATGTGTACCGTTTATTGTCAGTTAGAGTTCGAGATGGGCTGCACTCTTGCTTATAGGCGATTTTATGGTAATTTTACCTTTGTATAGAGTCAACTACAAATCTCTCTTTTAGTTTTATTTATTAGTTTAGAATTTTATCTTAGATTCATTGCTGATAATTTTTGACTCAGTTCTCGTGTATTAACATTTTTTTCATTAGTGTTATTTTTTTCATCTTTGGTTATTTTATATTTATCTTTTAGTTTACTTTTAGTTAAGAGTTTAGTGTTTTACCTTAAAGGCTTAGGTTCTTTATCTGGTTAGTTATCTCGTTTATTTTAGTTTTATTCAATATCTTCGAATTTTAGAGTCGAGTCTTAGTTAATAGTTTTTGTCATGATTATTTTTTATTTTAGTTTTATCTAAGCTTGCAGAGTTTTTGTCTTATAGTCCTTTGCTTAGAGTTTTTGTTTTTGTTATATGGTATTTTTTATTTAGTTAAGATAGTATAGTTTTATATTATATTCGTAGCATAGAGTTTTAGTTTAGTTTAGTTTTAGTTAAGAGTTTAGAATTTTAGCTTAGAGTCTTAGCTTAGAGTTTTTGCTAGAGTTCTAGTTTAGTTTAATTTTAGTTAAGAATTTTATGTTTTACTTTTGAGTTTTAGTTAGTGTTCTAGTTTAGTTTAGTTTTAGTTAAGATTTTAGTGTTTTACCTTAGAGTATTAGAGTATAGTTTTAGTTAGAGTTCTAGTTTAGTTTAGTTTTAGTTAATATTTTAGAATTTTAGCTTATAGTCTTATCTTAGAGTTTTTTTTAGAGTTCTAGTTTATTTTAGTTTTAGTTAAGAGTTTAGAGTTTTTGGCTTAGAGTATTTTGCTTAGAGTTTTTGTTGAAGTTCTAGTTTAGTTTAGGTTTAGTTAATAGTTCAGAATTTTAGCTTATAGTCGTAACTTAGAGTTTTTGTTAGATTTCTAGTTTATTTCAGATATAGTTAAGCGTCTGGTGTTTTACCTCCGAGACAGAGTGCTGAATTTTAGTTTTGTTTAGTTTTAGTTAAGAGCCTAGAGTTTTAGCTAAGTCGTATCCTATAGTTTCAGTTATAGTAGAAATTTTGTTTAGGTATAGTTAAGAGTTTAGATTTTTTATATTAGATTCGTTGTTTATAGTCTTCGTTATAGTTCTAGTTCAGTTTACTTAAGAGTTTAGAGTTTTATAAAGGAATAATATCTTAGAGTTTTTGTTTAATTTCTAGTTTATTTTATTTTTATTTAATAGTTTATAGTTTTTTATCTTATAGTCCTAGCTTAGAGTTTTTTTTAGAGTTATAAAACTTTACTAATACTTTAATATAAGACTCTAAGCTAAAAACTCTAAAATCTTAACTAAAAGTAAACTAAACTAGAACTCTAACTGAAACTCAAAGGTAAAACATCAAATTCTTAACTAAAATTAAACTAAACTTCAACTCTAACAAAAACTCTAAGCTAATATTCTAAGCTAAAACTCGAAACTCTTAACTAAAACTTGACCAAACTAAAACTTTAAGTAAAATTATAATCTATGAATCTAAGCTAAAACTCTAAATTCTTAACTGTAACTAAACTAGAATAAATTAGAACTCTGAATAAAACTCTAAGCTACGACTCTAAGCTAAAAACTCTAAACTCTTAACTAAAACTAAAATAAACTAGAACTCTAACAAAAACTATAAGCTAAGACTCTAAGCTAAAAAATAACTCTTAACTAAAACTAAACCAAACTAAAACTTTAAGCTAAGACTCTAAGCTGAAAACTCTAAACTCTTAACTAAAACTAAACTAAACTAGAACTCTAACAAAAATTCTAAGCTAAGACTCTAAGCTAAAACTCTAAACTATTAACTAAAACTAAACTAAACTACAACTTCAACAAAAACTCTAAGGTAAAAACTCTAAACTCTTAACTAAAACTTAACCAAACTATAACTTTAAGCTAAGACTCTATGCTAAAACTCTAAATTCTGAACTGTAACTAAAACTAAACTAAACTAGAACTCTAACTAAAACTATAAGCTAAGACTCTATGGTAAACTCTAAACTATTAACTAAAACTAAAATACACGATAACTCTAACTTAAACTCAAATTTAAAAAATAAAAATGTTAAATAAAATTAAACAAAAATAGAACTCTAACAAAAAAAAACACTAAACTATAGAATAAAACTAAAATAAACTTCAACTCTAACAAAAACTCTAAGCTAAGACTCTAAGCTAAAACTCTAAACTAAAACTAAACTATACTAGAACTTCAACATAAACTCTAAGCTAAGACTCTAAGCTAAAAACACTAAACTCTTAACTAAAACTAAAATAAACTAGAACTCTAACAAAAACTCTAATCTGAGACTCTAAGCTAAAACTCTAAACTCTTAATTAAAACTAAACTAAACTAGAACTCTAAGCTAAGACTCTAAGGTAAAACACCAAACTCTTAACTAAAACTAAACTAAACTAGAACTCTAACTTAAACTCAAAGGTAAAACATCAAACTCTTAACTAAAATTAAACTAAACTAAAACTCTAACAAAAAAATATAAGCTAAGACTCTAAGCTAAAACTCGAAACTCTTAATTAAAACTTAGTCAGTATCATAAAATATTAAAAAATGGGGGAGGGAAGGGGAGGGGGAGTAGGAGTGGGGTAGGGGAAGGTGTGGAGGGGGAGGAGGGAGAGGACGGGGGGACCCTTTGGGGGCCAAGGGGGGGGGGGGCCTTTGGGGCCTGGGGGGTCCTTTGGGGGTCTAGGGGGCCTTTAGGGCCGGCTGGTCCTTTGGGGACCTGGTGAGGGCCTGGGGGCCCGGGGAGGGCCTTTGGGGGTCCGGGGGCCCTTTGGGAGCCTGGGGGACCTTTGAGGACCGGGGGTGAGGGCCTTTGGGGGCCCGGGGAGGGAGTTTGGGGATCCGGGGGGCCCTTTGGGAGCCTGGGGGACCTTTGAGGACCGGGGGAGGGCCTTTGGGGGCCCGGGGAGGGCGTTTGGGGATCCGGGGGCCCTTTGGGAGCTTGGGGGACCTTTGAGGACCGGGGCTTCCTTCGGGGTTGGGGTAGGGGGATTGGAACCCTTCGGGGTTGGGGTAGAGGATCTCACAACACTGTTCAAATGGAACTTGTGTAGTATAACGACCACAGAGTTTCACCCTCAAATCCTCTTCTAAAATCTCTTCAAAAATCATCTTTTAAAGTGTCTCTAACTGTTTCGCCGAAATAATTCCCTAAAACGGTTTCGCCCAAATAATCCCTAAACGTAATTTCAGCGGGTTCCTTTTGTTTTGGCATCTCTGCGCTGACGCATTTCAAATTACTAAGAAACCTGATTCCCGCGCTAAAACAATTCATCGCTAAGATGTTTCTTGGAGAATTGTTTCCATGGCGTTTGGTTATTAATATCTTTTGAAGTTCGACCAGAAGAGTTGTTTCCGATGCAAAGACATTAATGACTTGGTTCTATTCCTGGAGAATTGTTGACAGTACCTGTCAGACATTATTAAACTTTGCCTGGAAACAATTTGATTAATGACTGACAGCACAGGTGTTCCAAATTCCCAATCGATTACGCAATCAATTTCTCAGAAATCCATTTCCCCTAGGGTCTCTATGCCCATAAAAGGAGCCATGTCACGATCAATAGGTTCATTTCTACTTGCGTGAGAGGCGTGGACTTCCAGTTTCGTTTCTACCTATCAAGGTATCCTCCACATCTCGATTTTTTAGCGTACAATTACGCTTCTTTAGCTTAAATTGATGATGATTAGCCGTTAGGGCAGGGGTAGCCCGGTAAAGTTTTTTTTTTGGGGGGGGGGGGCACATGATTATAGTGTGGGTTGGGAAGAAGTACTTTATTGGAGGGGGAGGGTCCTGAGTTTAAATTTTAAATCGTAGCTTTTACAATTGGATTAAGAACATATTTGATAGGAATATGTACAACTGTCCAAACCAATATCATTGTTAAATAATTGGTAAAACAGGCTATAATGTAACAGCTGTATTACACTTAAATTGTTTCCTATTGTAAACGGGTTGTCAAAAGACTGGAAAATAGTAGTTTCTCTGGTGTAAAACACTTGGATCCAACTGTAAAGGCTGAATTTGAAGACAGGTCCATATTTCTGGGGAAAATATCAAGTCAACTGGCAGTAGAAAAAAAAGTGCGAAAAGACCTTAATCAATCATACCATACAAAGTTGGAATTCAAAGGGAAAACTTTACAAACGAAACCTCTACTATGTCCAACGCAGTTACTCCTGCCCCGTATACTAAAAACGTGTCCACAAAAACAAACAACATAACGGAAGAAAAAAAGCAAAAACAGTCTCGGCCTATCACTGGTCTTTGCTCTTATTTGGACTAATATGTATCAACTTAAAAACACGACCATCCGGCCAAACGCTACGGAAAAAGACAAACGAATCCAAATATTCTCTCTTATTTACATATCCATATATTTGAATAAAATATTTAAAAAAACGCTAAAAATATATTACAGTTTGCTTTAAACGTTATCACTTTTGCTGGTACGAGGGCTTTCTTCTGAGGGTCCATCTTGACGATATAGAAAACTTAAATAGAAGTCTATTTGACATGTCAAAACTAATTAAACAGGTGTGGAAACGCAATCCAATGAATAACGTGTACTGAGCTGTGACTACTCGCCGACGAAAATGATAACCAGATCAACGGTTTCTCAGGCATTTTCATCACAAGCATCCCCCTTCATAACCCTTTCATACAAGTCATAGTCTATGCATGACGTAAATGCAAGCTCTGTCACATAAAAGTTGGGAAAGGTATGGAAAGCAGAAATGAACTTCACGCCATTTTCACCATGTTTCCTAATATTTGAGTCCTGCAGCTTGTTTAGAGTTTCCTCATAGGATACTTTAGTTCTAAGAGGAAACTGACTTTTCAAATAGTCTTTAGCTGCAGTGCTTCCGGAGAACATGCAGACTCTGCAAGGATTCTGCACACTTCGGTTAAAGCATTTCACGAACCTTCCAATAAAATTTGAACTCAAGCTGTCTCTACATATACATAAAAAAAAACTTTGAGCCTTGTCCCACTAATAAAAAAAAAAAAAACAGTGCAAAGAGACACTAATTCACTCGCAACCTTTTTGAAGATATTTTCCGGACCAACAATCTTGAAGTTTGATGCCAGTACTAGTATAACTAACTGCACTAGATCTAGCCTTGCTAGAAACCAAGGCGGGAAGTTGAGAACTCTCACATAAAAACCTAGAGTGCTGCACTTTCCTGACGCTGACTTTTAAAGTGGATTTTTCATTTGTAGTTCATCTTGGTAGAGTTGAAGAAATATCACATTTTTCTTCATTTCGGGATCAGAAGCATACAAAGAAGCAGAACAGTCACCATCACAGAAGTCTCGATATACACCTTCTTCTGAAGGATGATACCAATTAGAAATGAAATAAGAAATGAAATATTCTATTAGAAATGAAATAAGTCCTCTGTGTTTGAAAAGATTCTCCAAGGTGGCTGCAACTGAAACTGCCTGAACAAATCTCCTGTTTCCATACTTGTCAAGTCCAATGCAGACTTGCTCCGGTACCACAGTGCTGCAATTTTTAAAATACTGGTCGCTCATGTACTGAGATCTCAGTAATCCGGTGGTTGGGTCGTAACAAGCAGTAAATGATAGTGCATATAATGACATTCAATTTCGCCATTTATTTTTTCAAACAGATCTGGCTGAGAAACAGAAGAGATGCATTTAGCAACACTTTCTTTAAGTTCTTTTGCTACAAGTTCATAGGACTCAGTAATAAGAAACCAAAAATTTTCAAGAATAAAACTAACAGTTGAGGAAGCTACATGTTTCTGTGATTCTAATTGAAGGAGAAGCAAAGCAAGCCCATTTGCAAGTGCTTGCTTTCTAGGCTCAATAGCGTTGATACCAAAGTCACCTGAAGATGTTTGTCTTAATCCTGGTGTGCTACTGGTAGCTGCAAAACCAGCTCCCATTATTTAATCTTGGTTCACGTCCATCATTTACGAGTCTAGAGACTCAGGAGATTATTTTTTTTTAATTACAGAAGCAAGAAGATGCAGCAATCTACTTTAATATGAGCCCTAAAACAAATTTTTATGATTTCCCAATGCCCCGCTAGCTGTGGAGAAGAACAAATCGAAAAAAGATGCTTCCCATGGAAAAGAAAAGTGATTTCCATTGTTGTTCAAGCCAAAGGATTTCTCTTGTTGCTCAAGCCAAGAAACTTAAAATTTCCTATGTAGGATTTTCGGTGAACTTTCTATCCGACACCATTTTTAGGGATTTCAGGCTTTGCTTTTTGGTTACTATGGGCCGTTGCGTCTTTTAATACGTGTAGCTATTGCTACAACCCAAATTGCAGCTATCGCTATAACCACGATATATCCTTACGGTATGACAGAATTATAGACTTACGGTACTGACATCATTGTAGTTAAGGTCCTTATAAATTATGATTATAACGTCATTCATCATCTTGCATTTGAAATGGCAGTTTTGTCAAAACATTGATTTTTGTTTCAAATATTGTTTTGCTATTTACAAAAGTCAGTAGTGTAGTAAAATCCTTTAAAATGAACCCTCGATAAGCTCTCTATGATGTTTCGGAGCGCTGCTAACCAAAGAAAAGAATAAAATAGAAAAAAGAATATGCTTTCCGTAGAAAAAGTGATTTTCCTTATTGTTTAAACCAAGAGACATCCTTGTTATTCAATTCAAGGGACTGCAGGTTTCTTTCAAAGGGTTTTCGGCCCTGGCGATTCCAATAGTATACTTTTTGTTTCTGCCCGACGTCATTTTTAGGGAAAATCGACAAGCTATTCTTGTTTTGGTTACTATGGGCCGTGTTCATCTTTTACTTGGTTGCAGCTACTGCTGCAACCAGGATTTTAAGGCAACCAGTCTATTTTTAATGTAGTGCTGTTTTTCTTTTGCAGTAGAAATTTTGGTTGATCGGCTTTGATACTTTTCTTGATTTTAGTTACATTTAGCTAGGTCTATAGTCATCATAATGAATGACTCACTTATGCTAATACTAACTAACTTAAAGGCGTAACCTAATACTAACTTTTAGTTAATAAAACTAAATTAAAATAAAATTTATTTTGAACTTTTCAGGCATATTTTTTTTGTTTCAATTCACAAAGGAAATTTGTTACTGAAATACTATAAATACTTCAAATGTTATATCATAATTTGATAGATTTTGAACTGAGACTATGTTCATTGTGCAACATTATTTCAGTTAAACCATCCTATAATCTGACCAAACTATTTTACACCTTATATGAATACTTTTGTAAATTTAATTTATAGTCTAATTTTTTCTTTACTCTTTATCTAAGCCTTTTGAAATGTTATTGACCTTAAATTTGATTGATGAGAAACAAACCTAAGTACGTGATTTACGACCAAATTATTTTCTTTAATTCCTTTTTCTTTTTTACTATGGGTTTCCTGTTCTTACTTCCTTACCTTTCCTCTTCTTTTTTCCTTTTGTTTTTTTCCTTACTCTTCCTTTTCTTTTTTCCTTTCTTTTATTTTACGGTGTCATTGATATTTCTTTAAAGATGGACTGGCTTGCGGATTTGATCGGTAGGATTTGTGAAAGTACTATTGTTTTTAATCTTGATGATGGTGAAAATTAAATTTATATATGTGATTAAGACCAAATGTTGAGCACAGGATAAAACCTTCCACTTTTTCTTAGCAGGAAGTAGCAATAGACGGACTACGTTATTATCGCAGTTGTTCAAGACATTCTTTACAGTATATCTTCATCTTGTACACGAAAATGCAGTTTCTTTTATCAGAAAATTGATTTTATTTTCAATATTGTGCTTTTTAATTGCAAAAGCAAGTAAATGTAGGAATTTCCTTTAAATAAACCTTTAAAAGACTCTCTATGGTGTTGCAATGCCCTATAGTAGCGGAGCAAAAAAAAAAAAAAAAGAAAAATAGTCCTTCCCATGCAAAAAAAGTAGTTTTCCCTGTTGTTCAAGCCAATAGATTTTCTTTTTGTTCAACCCAAGGTACCGTATGATTCCTGTATACTGTTTTCGGCCAAAGCAATTCCAGTGGTGTTCTTCTCTTTCAATCCGACATCATTTTGGAGGGTTTTAGGCTATTTTGTTTTCAACTATGGGCCGTGTCAAGTCCGAACAATACGATGCAGTAATAAATAAGTATGACTATATATATATATATATATATATAGTATGACTGCTAGCTATCAATTTAGAAAATAGTTTTTGAAGATAGCGTATAACCCAATTCCCAGTGAATTATCTGAAAAATATTTTTCCAGAGTTGAAGCACATTGAAGCACTATATATATATATATATATATATATATATATATATATATATATATATATATATATATATATATATATATATATATATATATATATATATATATATATATATATATATATATATATATATATATATATATATATATATATATATATATATATATATGATGTACTATTTTCCACCCCCTCTGCACTTGCAGGGTATCAGTGAGCTGTGCTATATGTTAGTTTCTTCTTTTATTCAATTTATATATTTGTATTTGTGAAATAAAAGCAAAAATACTTATTTTGATGGACATTTGATATTCTTCAGAGATTTTAAAACGGTGCTCACACTTTTCGAGTAATTACTTGACTCTGTTTTCCTTGAATGGAGAAAAACAAATTTCGATATTTTTTATGATAAGAAAAATTTTACTGCAACATCTCAATGGAAATTGCCTGACAGTTGCACTTGTGTATTAACAAGAAATTTACATAAATTTAATTTGGTTTGTATGTCATAAATCCATTGATAAAGTCACAAATCACTGATAAAACTCTGACAACATTACAGTAGCAAAGTAAACAGAATCGTATCAAATTATGCTGTAAACGCGTATAAATAAGCGTTAAAACAAGCTGTCAATGTCGCACTTAATCTTATCAAAATATAAACAATATTGCCTGTTTGAAATGATAGTAATACTTTAAGTTTATGGCGTTAATTTTGCTCTAGCAACAAATATAGAAATAATTTTCTATTTTATTAAAAACTAATTTGATATTTCTCAATGCATTAATTATGTTATTGCATGAATGTAATTTAGCTTCCATAAGCCCAAAGGTATACAGACCCTCGTAATGAAACACATATGGGCCTCTCACAGCTCACAAGCCACTTCGTTTTTTTTTCTTGGTACCAAAATACTTATTTGGGTCTTAGCTATGCATTGTCATACTTAATTTCTCTAAAAAGGAGGATATCAATATCACATATGAGAATAAAAAATATACCACCGAATAGTTTTATTTTTTAACGTGACTTCACTATTGATATGTTTCTGGTATAAAATAACCAATACCAACAATGTATGTTCTTTGTCTTTTTTCTACCATCCTTGCTTAAGTGAACTTGATTGGTTGGGCATATAAGCCACTTAAATGTCGTTCTACAAACTTTGTAGCAGAAAAATCGGTCAGTGGCACCTTGTTTCAAGCATAATCACGCAATTATTTTATAGTTGTAATAATGGAAGCATCAAATATGCAAGCATATTTTGACACGGTGAAATTTTGACACAATGAATGGCACGGGTAATATTTTTTCAAACGAAAGTAAAGAAAAACGCTAAAATTTAGGATGAAGGGAAATTATCCTTTATATTAGGGAGCATCTTTTCCCCAACCAAACATTTGTTTACGCTAGAGTTTAATTCTACTCGTTTCATTCGTATTAATCGTCTTGTTGCATAAGCCAAGCTATAGAGTATAGGTAGAATGAAAGCGATAGAAGCCAGAAAACCTTCCTCTATATGGCCTTAAACTTAAAACCACAAGCTCCTAGGCAGAAATCACCCTTATGCCAAGGCCGTATCCAGGGAGGGGGGATTACCCGGTTTGAACCCCCCCCCCCGAAATTTTTGACCGAGTCGAAAATAAGTAGAAAATTAGTAAAACCTAGGTAAAAATCAGTAAAATTAGTCGAAAACTGAGTCAAAAATTAGTACCCCCCCCCAAAAAAAAATCCTGGATCCCCCCTTGCATTATGCAGAAGTAAAATTTAGGTTAGGGCATGTACTCCAAAAGCTCGGGCCAGACAACATTTTTTTTAATTATTATTATTATTTTTTTTTTTTTTTTTTACTGTTGGATATTTCTAAGAAATCTTGCGGGAAGGGGACTCTAATTCGTAAAAACAAAGAAAATTCCGAAAAAATATTGATTCATCCGAAAACAGGACCCTGACAAGGACCAGTAAACTTTTTTTTTGAAAGACTTGAAACTTAAAGCCTTTTAAATCTACTTTTTTTAAGTAGATCATAAATTACATTACAATCTTTTAATTTGGAGATAACTGTCCTCTCAAAATTGCTGCTCAAAGAAGGGAAGAAAACTCTTTTTTATTCAAACTAGCTTGAAAGACTCATTCCAGGATTATTGCCAGGGCTAAGAGAACAACATATTTAGAACGCGAGGGTTTTAGGACGTCTGGGAAAGGCTCATAACCATGCTGTCCCTGATAGACTTAAAATTTGCAGTAGCTAGTTCCCATGCCAAGAGGAATTTAATATTAAAAATTAGTTTGGGGGTATGGTCCCGTAAAATTTGGGCCAGAAATGGGCCAGTGTTTTTCTTATGGTTAGCTAACAACTTAAATCACCAAGTAGGACTGCAATTTTCAATAAAAGAATGTACAAAATTAAGGTTGACCAGAAAATTCGGCCCTACTAAGACTTACAAACTATTTTTTCCTGAATAGATCGAAAAAATTAAGACTGCAAGTCACTAGGTCAAGTAGAGTACAATATATAAAACCAATTTCGATTTGAGAGCATGGTCTACCCTCCAATAATAGGGCCCATGAAACCATTAAAAGGCTTTTTTTTCGGTAGATTGGAAACTTTCAAGGATTGTTGCCTGTGTTAAGGGTGCTATTTATTTATGATGGGAGGTGGAGGGTGTTTTGTTGTCTTGAAATAGGATAAAAGATTGTTTGCACCTGATCGGTTTAAAAATTACAGTCGTATGCCTGGCGGCCAAGATGAACCTAATTTTAAAAAGTGCGTTGTAGAAATTGAGGCCCAAAAGGCTTAAAAAACTTTTATCCGAACGCAGATCTTAAACACGAAAGGTTGATATTTACTGGCTGGCTTTAAAGTTATATCGAACAGTTTGTGGTAACGAACTGTAAGTAAGGAGTGACGCGGCTCAATAGTGACCGAAACTTTAAAAAGCAGAATTTTCATATCAATAGGTATATCAAAAGAATTGACTGATTATGCTTATTCCAAATATATAAAGTTCATTAAGTTTAGTACCTATTGAAGGCTACGGGCCTGAGAAAATTTGCTTTATTTTCAAAAAAGAGGGAAAACACCCCTCTTTAAAGGAATATGAAAATCACACTATCAGATTAAACGTATCCGAGAACCCTACTGTAGAAGTTTCAAGCTCCTATCATAGGCAGCGCAATAGCGCTGCCTAAGTAAAGAACGATGTTGGCACAATGTATTATTTTTTTTTCTTGGTCTTAGACCAGGGCACTTCGTATCGAAGGAGTTGTCGTAGAAGCCTAGAAAAGGGCTCATTCAATTGGAGATTGGAGTGGCCAGTGCCTTTATCAATAATCAAAAGTGATTGGAGGGCCTCAACCCCCCCCCCTCACACCTACCATTTTCCCACTTAGTTTCACTCGAACTGTGGAGACAAACACTCGGTACAGCTTAATTGATTTTCCCATAAAAAATGTAGTTTCGAGGAGTATACTTCTCCACAACCCTGAGGGCACGGATTTCACTCTACGCTCTGGAGGCACATAACAGCAATGTTGGCACAAAGTATTATTTATTTATTTTTCCTTTAGACCAGGGCCGTTCGTATCGAAGAAGTTGTCGTAGAAACTTTGAAAAGGGCTGATTCAATTGGAAATCGGAGTGGATTGTGCCCCTTTTAATAGTCGAAAGTGAATGGTAGGCACCTAACACCCCTTCCACGCCCACCATTTCCCGAAACACATCCAATCAAAATTTTGAGATAGCCATTTTGTTCAGCGTAGTTGATTTCCAGATAGAAACTATGTTTTTGAGGGGGTTATTCCCCCACAGCCCTCAGGGCAAGGGTTGTAAGTTATGCCCTGGGGGCAAATAAGGATTTTACAGAAAGTGTTGTCCTAGAAACTTCAAAAAAGTTTCATGGGATTGGATATTCAAAGGGCAAGTGCCCTTTTTAATAGACGAAAGTTATTGGATGGCAACTAACCCCCCTCTCACGCCCACCATTTCCCTAAGCACATGCAATCAAAATTTTAAGATAGCCATTTTGTTCAGTGTAGCTGAAAGTTATGCAAACTAGGTCTTTGAGGATGACAACCCCACCCACAGCCCTCAGGGCAAGGGTTGTAAGTTATGCCCTGGGGGTATATAAGGTTTTTATAGAACGCGTTGTCGTAGAAACTTCAAAAAGGGCTCATTCGATTGGAAATTGAAATGTCTAGTGCCCTTTTTAATACACGAACGTTATTTGAAGGCAACAAACACCCCTTCCGCGCACACCATTTCCCCAAACTCATCCAATCAAAATTTTGAGATATCCTATTTGTTCCTTGCAGTTTATGGTTCGGAAAATTATACCTTTGAGCAGGGCACTCTCCCCACAGTATTCAGGGCAAGAATTATAAGTTATGCCCGGGGGGCATTTAAGTTTGTACTGAAATCTTTGTCGTAGAAACTTAAAAAAGGGCTCATTCGATTGAAAATTCAAAGGGCTTGTGCCCTTTTTAATAGTTTCGAAAGTGATTTGAGGGCAACTAACCCCCCTCTTACGCCCACCTTTTCCCCAAACACGTCCAATCAAAATTTTTAGATATCCATTTTATTCAACGAAATTGAAATTTTTGGAAATCAGGTCTTTAAGGATGACAACCCCCACAGACCACAGGGCAAGTGTCGTAAGTTATGCCCTGGGGGCATATATAATTTTTTTTTTTTAGAAAGCGATGTTGTGAAAATTTCAAAAAGGGCTCATTCAATTGGAAATTGAAAGGACTAATGCCCTTTCAATAGCCGAAAGTGATTGGAGGGCAACTAACCCCTCTCTTACGCCCACCATTTCCCCAAACACATCCAATCAAAATTTTGAGATATCCATTTTGTTCAACCTAGTCGAAAGTTCTGGAAATTAGGTCTTTTAGGATGATAACCCATCAGAGACCTCAGTGCAAGGGTTGTAAGTTATGCCCTGGTGGCATATAAGGTTTATATAGAAAGTTTTTGAGGAAATTTCAAAAGGGGTTCATTTGATTGGAAATTGAAATTGCCCTTTTTAATAGTCGAAAATGAGTGGAGAGTAAAACTAACTCCCCCTCTCAAGCCCACCATTTCCCCTAAAACATTCAATCAAAGTTTAGAGATAGCCATTTTGTTCAACGTACTTGAAAGTTCTAGAAATTATCAAACAGTTCGTGGTAAAGAAGTGTAAGTAAGGAGTGACCCAGCTCAATGGCAACCAAAATTCTAAAAAACGGAATTTTGATACCAATAGATACATCAAAAGAATCAGATTTTAATTCTAATTTCAAATATATAAGTTTCATCAAGTTTAATCTTACCCATAAAAAGTTATTAGCCTGAGAAAATTTGGATGATTTTCGAACAAAAGGGGAAAGACCCCCTAAAAGTTATAGAAGCTTAATGAAAATCACACCATCATATTCAACGTATCAGAGAACTTTACTGTAGAGGTTTCAAGCTCCTATCTACAAAAATGTGGAATTTTGCATTTTTTGCCAGAAGAAAGATCACTGATGCATGTTTATTTTTTTTTTTTTTTTTTTTTTTTTTTCCCAGGGGTGATCGTATCGACCCAGTGGTTCTAGAATATCGTGGAAGGACTCATTGGATAGGAAATTAAAAGTTCTAGTGACATTTTTTCAGTGACAAAAAATAGAGGGCAACTAGGCCCCCTCCCACCCTCATTTTTTTCCCAAAGTCACCCGATCAAAATTTTGAGATAGCTATTTTGTTCAGCATGGTCTAAAATATGATAAAAATGTCTTTTAGGATGAAATAATCCACCAAAGTCCCCGGGGGGAGGGCTGAAAGTTATGAACTTTACTCAATGTTAACATATAGTATTGGTTATTGGGAAGTATACAGACGTTTTCAGGGGGGATTTTTTCTGGTAGGTGGGGGGAAGGGTTGTTTCGGGGGCTGTATGGGAGGATCTTTCCACGAAGGAAGTTTTCATGGAGGAAGGGACATTGATATGAGCGGGGGCGCCGGATTTCCCAGCATTATTAAAGAAAAAGATCCGAAATTTAAAAAAAACAACAAGTTTTTCAACTGATCAACTGATTGTGATTAAGGGGTCATTTTTAAAGAATTGGAAAAAATTCGAACTTTAGCTTAAAGAGCAGGGTATTAACTAGGGGGCGAACCCCCTAATATACGTGTTAAAAATTTATGAATATAGAAGTTCGTTACATTAGTTAATTCGTAAGCTACGTATATTTATTACTAATAAAAACGTTCGTAAATAAAATTAAACAAGTTTCGAGAAAGCCATTTAATCAAATAAAAGTAGAATCAATATACAAATTTTGTTTTAATTATTCATGTACGGTGAGCCAAAATCAAAACTGCATTAATTCAAAAACGTTCAAAAATTAAATAAGAAAAAAAAAGTTTTTTTAACCGAAAGTAAGGAACGACGCTAAAACTTAAAACGAACAGAAATTGTTCCGTATATGAAGGGGGCTATCCCCTCCTCAACGCCTCGCTCTTTACGCTTAAGTTTGACTTTCTCACAACTCTATTTTTTTTAAACAATGAAAAACTTTAGCGTAAAGAGTGAGGCGTTGAGGAGGGGACAGCCCGCTTCATATACGGAATAATTTCTGTTCGTTTTAAGTTTTAACGTCGTTCCTTACTTTCAGTTAAAAAAACTTGTTTTTTTATTTAATATGTATTTAAGGATGACGAACCCCCAGAGCCCCAAGGACAAAGGTTCTAAGTTATGCCCTTGGGGCATATAAGGTTTTTATAGATAGAGGTGTCGTAAAACGAAGGGGCTCATTCACTTGGAAATTGAAGGGCTAGTGCCCTTTTTAATAGTTGAAAGTGATTGGAAGGTAGCTAGCCCCCCTCTCACGCCCACCATTCCCCCAAACACATCCAATCAATATTTTCAGATAGCCATTTAGTTCAACGTTGCAGAAAGTTCTGGAAATTAGGTCTTTGAGGAATACATCCCCCCCCCACCAGCCCTCAATGCAAGGGTTATAAGTTATGCCCTGGGGGCATATAAGGTTTTTATTGAAAGTGTTGTCGTAGAAACTTCAAAAGGGCTCATTTGATTGGAAATTGAAAGGGCTAGTGTCTTTTTTAATAGTTGAAATTGACTGGAGAGCCACTAAAGCCCCTCTCACGCCCATCATTTTCCCAGAAACATCCAATCAAAATTTTGAGATAGCCATTTTGTTTAACGTTAGTGAAAGTTCTGGAAATTAGGTCCTAGAGGATGATAACCACCCCCACAGCCCTTAGGGTAAGGGTTGTAATTTATGCCCAGGGGCATATAAGGTGTTTATAGAAAGCGTTGTCGTTGAAACTAAAAAAGGGCTCATTCGATTGGAAATCGAAAGGCCTAGTGGCCTTTTTAATAGTCGAAAGTGATTGGAAGGCTTGACATTTTTATAGTAAAGATCGATGTGATATAATTTATTATTTTTGTTGTTGTTGTTGTTGTTTAGACCAAGGCACTTTGTATCGAAGGAGTTGTCGTAGGAACTTCGAAAAGGGCTCATTCGATTGAAAATAGAAAGGGCTGATGCCTACTTTGTATCGAAGGAGTTGTCGTAGGAACTTCGAAAAGAGCTCATTCGATTGAAAATAGAAAGGGCTGATGCCCTTTTTAATAGTCAAAAGTGATTGGAGGGAAACTAATCTCCCTCCCACGCCCACCCTCGCATTTGCCTTTATGTTTAAAAACTAAATGTTACCATAAGATTAAATCAAAATGCACTGTGTTAATGCTAATTCCCAATAAGGCATCTCAGCAGTATCCCATGAACGACTGAGGGTATTACGTTCAAACTTTCGGGGCTACTTCTGCTCTTAAAATTCAACCAAATCAAAATATTGTAAGTGTATCCAAGCTATCAAAGAAAGTAAACAGATTTTCTTGCGAATGGTATCAAGTTTTCCATTTCAGGTCAACTAGAGGAGGTATGAAACTAAATCACTACTATTTTTGTCCAGATTTTTAAAAGGGTGTATGTTGTTAAAAATTACTGAAAACTTTTCTTCAGCATACTAATAGCAGGACAAACTATAAATTCTTAAAAAAACGAAAAGATTTAAAGTATTATTTTCTTTTCCCCCTAAAAGACTATGTCAATATAAAACGAACAGAAATTAATTAAAAAACTTTTTCCACAAAATAAGTTTTTCAAGAAAAGTAAAGAACTCCATTAAACAAAAAATATGAGCAAAAATAAAATCCAATAATCTACCAAGCGTGGAACTACCACAAATAAGCATCAATAAATAAATGAACCCCAAAACGAACAGAAATTACAATAAATAACCGAGTCAAACTCAAAACGAGCAGAGATTAACATATGTTGGGCTCAAAACCTCTATGCCTTCCCAAGGCCAGAACATAATTTGCACTTTACTGAAAAAATACAAATGAATGTGCATTGTCAGTTTAATATACATATACTGATATTTAGTAATCAAAATGTTAATATTATTTGATTTATTAAAGTTATAAAAGTAAAAACTTTTATATTTTTTCAGTAAAGTGCAAACTATGTAATTACGAACTGCTTTGATTCAACAAAATTAACCTACATTTTAAAAGTAAGATTAAACTTAAAATTTTGCGTCCCTATGCCTTGGGAAGGCATAGGGATTTTGAGCCCAACTTATGCTAATTTCTGCTCGTTTTGAGTTTGACTCGGTTATTTATTGTAATTTCTGTTCGTTTTGAGTTTCATTTATTTATCGATACTTATTTGTGGTAGTTTCCCGCTTGGTAGATTATTTGATTTTATTTTTACTCATTTTTTGCTTAATGGAGTTCTTTACTTTTCTTTGAAAAACTTATTTTTTGGAAAAAATGTTTTTAATTAATAAACAAAAGTGTGGAATTTTGTAGTATTTGCCAGAAGAAAAACCACGGATGCTTGTATATTTTTTTTTTTCCAAGGATGGCCGTATCGGACCAATTGTCCTTAAATATCGGGAAAGGGTTCACTCGAACGGAAGTTAAAATTTCTAGTGCCCTTTTAAAGTGAGTAAAAATATTGGAGGGTAGATGGCCCCCTCCCACCCTCTACTCCCTTTTTCCTCGCAGTCGTCCGATCAAAATTTTGAGATATCCATTTTGTTCAGCATAGTTGAAAAGCCCAGTAACTATACCTTCGGTGATACCATGACCCCCAAAGCCCTTGGGGAAAAGTTTGTAAGTCGTGAAATGTGACCATCGTTTACATATAGTATTTGTTATTTGGAAGTATACAGACATTTTTCCGGGGGAGGGGGGTATTTTCTGCTGGGGAGATTTTCCATGAGATAATATTCTTCAGGAAGGGAAGCTTTCGGGGGCGAGTCATTTTAAACTGGGGGGATTTGCCAGAATTCCTTTACGAATTTCTTTCTATTTGTGTTTCTTTTGCTTTGCCAGCTGAAGTGGAGATGTTAAGGGAAATTGTCCAGGGGGATATTTTTACCGGGTTGGAATTGTCTAGAGTATCTTTCCGTAGGGGAGGAATTCCCACGGGAGAAATTATCCATGGGGGAGTTTTCCGTGGTATAAATTCTCCAGAGAAAATTTTCTGCGGTAGCAACTTTCTACTGGGGGGTGGGGGTGGGGTGGGGGGCTGGAGTATATTTTCGGTAAGACTTTTCGACGACGGGGGGAGGGATTTAAGATACAATCTTAAAAACAATCAGAAATTAAAGTCTTTTTCAAATGAAAGTGCGCTAAGAAAAAAAATTCAGGTGGAATCGTTTGCAAGAAATTTTCTGGGGGAATTTCCAGCTAGAATGGAATTATCTAAGGAGAATTTTTGCGATGGGAGAGGGGGTAACTATTTTACGGAGGGGCAACTTTCAATGGAATGATTTTTCTTGAGGGAAATGAATTTTACATGGAGGGGGGGCCAGATTTCCCGGCATTATTTAAAAATGATCAGAAATTAAATAAAAAAACAAGTTTTTTCAACTGAAAGTAAGGAGCAACATTAAAACTTAAAACGAACAGAAATTATTACGTATATTAGGGCGTATATTACCCCATCCTAAATACCTCGGTCTTTAAACTAAAGTTTTTTGTTTCATGACTTTTTAAAAAGCTTATTATTTTAATAAGACGGTCTTTGTGTTTCAGGAGTCGTTCTTAAAGAATCGGGATCAAAAGTCAAACTTTAGCGTAAAGCGCGAGGTTTTGAAGATGGGGCAACCAGCCTCTCATATACGTAATAATTTCTGTTCATTTTAAGTTTTGATGTTCCCCTTACTTTCAAGTGAAAAAAAAGGTTTTTTTTATTTAATATAAACAAGGCCAAAAGGACCTTGATGAAGATAAAAAATAGGAAAAATTAGTATTTATTGATTCGTGAAATTCAGAAAATAGGTAAAATATTTTTCTATGTCTCTCCTATAGTTTATTAATTTAAAAAACAAAGTTTTTCTGACTAAAGCAAAGAGTAAATTTGAAACTCAAAATTGACAAAAATTGTTATTTCACAGCCTGTATAATATATACCAGTAAAACTGGTGCAAATAAACCAACGGGTGATATTTCCCTATGTTCTCAGGATTATAGAAAAGCAGGGCTTTACTGAAAACACAAAACGATATAGGAGCTTTGGTATAGTAAAAGCAAACCATTTAAGAACACTTTTTTCTTTTTTTTCTTTTTTTTTCTTTAAAAGGACACTTTTGACAATATAAAAATAAAGTATTTTAGGAGTGTTGCTTAATTTTTATTCGTTTAATTTGGCATCACTTCTGCACAATAAGCTCAGATTGACTGTCGTTTTGGATCTGAAAAGGACATTTGATGATTATTTTCTAGACAAGTTCGAAGTGAAGCAATCTTGCTAGTATTAGGACTGCAGACTCACTTTAGAATTTGTATCAGAAATTCAAGTTTTCCGTTGAATAAAGATAAATAACCGGATTTTCAGATTTCACATTATGATTTGTTTGTTCTTCATTTCGAGTAATATTAGGTGAGACAAAGATTTTACCTGATAAATCAATCCATTATTTCTGTATGCCGTTTAATGACTTTGCACTTGTTAAAAAAAAAAAAAAAAATTATGCCTAAGTTTCCAAAATAATTTTAATTGCATACTGGATGTCACAGCCTGTCTAATATATATCAATAAAACTGGTGCAGATAAACCAACGGGTGCTATTTCCCTATGTATTTAGGATTATAGAAAAGAGGGGCTTTACTGAAAACACAAGACGATATAGGAGCTTTAATATAGTAAAAGCCTCCCATTTAAGGACATTTTTAACAGCATAAAAATAAAGCATTTTAGGGGTGTTGCTTAATTTTTATTCGTTTAATTTGGCATCACTTCTGTACAGTAAGCTCAGATTGACTGTCGTTTTGGATCTTAAAAGGATATTTGATGATTATTTTCTAGACAAGTTCGAAGTGAAGCAATCTTGCTAGTATTAGGACTGCAGACTCACTTTAGAATTTGTATCATAAATTCAAATTTTCCATTGAATAGAGAGCAATGACCGGATTTTCACCGGAGTTCCGATTATGATTTATTTGTTTTTCATTTCGAGTAATACTAGGTGAGACCAAGATGTTACCTGATAAAACACTCCATTATTTTTGTATGCTGTTTAATGACATTGCACTTGTTAAAACAAATTATTTTTATGCCTAAGTTTCTAAAATAATTTGGTACTTGGGCACTATATGGGCCTTTACAAGGAAACCCGTCAAGAAAAACCCGTTTTTGACGGGTTAACCGCTATAGAGTAATACAATTATAGCGGGGTTTTCATTGCGTATATGATATTTAAACTGTTGTTTTTGGGGTTTAGGGGGGAAAAGGTACCTATGTTAGGTTAGGTTACGTATTTAATATATTCTATGCTTTACCCGCCATCCCCACCACCCCATAATGTGCAAATATATAGCCCAAATTTGTTTCTAAACTATTATATAGGCTATTCATCCTATTTTATTTTATGTCATTAGCATTAACCAAATTTGACTTTTTAGAAATGCCCATATAATGCCCAAGTACCAATACTTTTAATTGCATACTGGATGTTACTGATATCACAGCTCGTGCAAGCCTACGAAAAACGTTATAGACTAGTTTGTTGTTGGGAGGCTAGATACTCACTTTTGACTTCTAAATGAATATTCTGGGCTTTTCTGTTTTATCGATATAGATGTTAAACAGGCTGTGATGTAATAATTTTTGTTCGTTTTAAGTTTTAGCTTCACTCTTTACTTCCTTCAGAAAAACTTTGTTTTTTTAAATTAATCTTTGCCTATTCTTAATAAAAAGTCATATGGAAGGCACAAAACAATTAGTGAAAAAATATACACCCGATACAGATACACGTGTTATCAATAGGCCCAATACCGACACGCGCGATGCCTATATGCCCGATACCGACACGCCCAATACCATGGACAGCCCTTTCTCCAGGGACTATGGTGGGTCATATCCTCACCAAAGCATATTTACTGAACCTTTGGATCATGTTTAACAAAGTGGCTAAACAACTTGGTTGGACGACTTTGGGGATAGGGGGCGCATAGGAAGGGGGGCTAGCTGCCTTCCAATCTTTTAGTCATTTGAAGAGGGCACTAGCGATTTTAATTTCCGTTCCAATGAGCAATTATATATCTCTCTATGATCCTTTGGTAACCTGCAAGCCCTGCTAATGTTGCAGTAGGCTGCTGGTGAGCAGACGATTTATGGAACTTACTCAGGGGGATGGGAAGGGGAGTATAGGGAAGGGGCTATTGTAAACCTTCAGTTAAGGATTGTGGATCATAAAAATTACAAGGGTACCGTTTTATACTTCCAAGCTTTTCCACTTAAGAAGCGACACCAAAAGTGTCTTTTTAGTGGTATATGACACTTACGGATGGTAGAACTGATAAAAAGCTCGTAGATATGAGCAATAGCTTTCAGATGATCCATTAAACATCTCTCTAAGAAGTTCTGGTAGCCAACTATCTCAAGCTTTTCCACTTCAGAAATGGACCCAAAAGTGCCGTTTTTAGTGGATTTGGCACTTCCAGATGGTGGAATTCATAGGAAAAACGTAGATACGAGTAACATGAGATATTAAGAATCTGTCTATGATGTTCTGGTAACCCTCTAGCCCCACCCCTCGAGAAATGACACAAAAAGTGCACTTGCAGATGGTGGAATTTATAAAAAAAAACACGTATATACGTGAAATAGCCTTTAGATGAGCCATCAGATATCTCTCTATGATGTTCTGGTAACCCGCTAGCCTCGGAAAAAGAAAAAAAAAGGCATACATATCAGCGCTACTGATGCAAAACAGTGACTTTCCTTTCTGTTCAAGGTGGGAGACTGTACTTCCCCTATTCAAAGTTTTCAACCTTGCTGATTCCAACGGTTCACTTTTCAATTCGATAAGACGCAATTTTCGAGGGGTTTCAGGCTCTTTTTCGAAATTACCATACATTTCTTTTCACAATAAAATTTTAAATTTAGGATGAAACGAAATAGTAGTTACCATTCCTGAACCAGTGTCAGATGGCAATTTCTCTCAAACTACAATTTTTTTTCAAAACGCGTCTTTTAACTTTTGGTTTATATGGCATATGGTTCGCTCTTTACTAGGATGCAGCTACTGCTACAACGATGATCCCCCAAGAAACTGTATCATGTGTTTGGGCAAATGTAAATTATTTTGAAAATTTGCTTCAAATTAGATGCTTAAATGAAAGCTTTGAAGTTCACCAGTGGTTCAAAAATGACAGAAGCTCTAGCTCGGGTAATCTGAATTTACTAACGATGCAAGCGCGGACTGATATCAAACAGTTCGTGGTAACGAACTGTAAGTAAGGAGCGACCCGGCTCGATGGTAACCGAAACTCTAAAAAAAGGGATTTTGAAACCAATAGATACATCAAAAGAATCATATTTTAATGCTGATTTCAAATGTATAAGTTGCATCAAGTTTAGTCCTACCCATCAAAAGTTACGCGCCTGAGAAAATTTGGATGATTTTCGAAAAAAGGGGAAAGACCCCCTAAAAGTTATAGAACCTTAATGAAAATCACATCATCATATTCAGCGTATCAGAGAACCCTACTCTAGGGGTTTCAAGCACCTATCTACAAAAATGTGGAATTTTACATTTTTTGCCAGAAGAAAGATCACGGGTGCGTGTTTATTTGTTTTTTGTTGTTGTTTTTTTCCCAGGGGTGATCGTATCGACCCTGTGGTCGTAGAATATCGTGGGAGGGTTCATTGGAATGGAAATTAAAAGTTCTGGTGCCCTTTTTAAGTGACCAAAAAAAATGGAGGGCAACTAGGCCCCCTCCCACGCTCATTTTTTCCCAAAGTTACCCGATCAAAATTTTGAAATAACCATTTTGTTCAGCATGTTCGAGAAAATGATAATTATGTCTTTTAGGATGACTTAATCCCCTGAAGTTCCCAGGGGGAGGGCTGAAAGTTATGAACTTTACCCAATGTTAACATATAGTATTGGTTATTGGGAAGTATACAGACGTTTTCAGGGGGGATTTTTCTGGTAGTTGGGGGGGGGGAGGTCAGGGCTTATATGGGAGGATCTTTCCATGAAAGAAGTTTTCATGGGGGAACGGACATTGCTATGAAGGAGGCGCCGGATTTCCCATCATTATTAAAGAAAAAGATTAGAAATTAAATAAAACGAAAGTTTATCAACTGAAAGTAATGAGCAACATCAAAACTTAAAACGAACAGAAAATATTACGTATATGATTGGGTTCACCCCTTAGTCAATACCTCGCTCTTTAAGCCAAAGATTTTTTAGTACTTTCATACGAGCTATTTATTCTAATTAACGGCTGTTGTGATTAAGGGGTCATTTTTAAAGAATTGAACAAAATTCGAACTTTAGCTTAAAGAGCAAGTTATTGATTAGGGGGCGAACCCCTTAATATACGTATTAAAAATATCTGAATATAGAAGTTCGATACGTAAGTTAATTCGTAAGTTACGTATAAGTAGAGAGGGGGGTACCAGCGCGACCTCTCACCCCTGCTGCCATCTACAATTTATTTTAACGTTGACAATACATAATTTATAGTTTTTGTCAGTGAGAATGAAAAAACAGGATTTTTTTCACTTTGATGTATTTCCAAGGAGAATTGTCTCCGGGCGAAGCTTATTAATATCTTTGGAGTTCGTCCAGGAGAATTGTTTCCGGGCGAAGTTTATTAATGTCTTTGGTGTTCGTCCAGGAGAATTGTTTCTGGGCGAAGTTTTTTAATGTCTGACAGATGATGTCAAGGTTGATTGATTTGACACAAAAGGAGAATTAATTTCCAGGAGAATTGTTTCCGGGTGAAGTTTATTAATGTCTGACGGATGATGTCAAGGTTGATTGATTTGTCACGAAAGGGAAATTATCTCCGGTCGAATGTTTTGATCTTAGAGATGAAGAGATTAACACGGGAAAGGGTTTCCTAGAAATTTCAAATGTGACAGCGCAGGGATGTCAAAACAAAAGGAACACGCAGAAATTACGTTTAGGGGTTATTTGGGCGAAACCGTTTTAGACATTTTAGGGAATTATTTGGGCGAAACAGTTAGGGACATTTTAAAAGATGATTTTAGAAGAGGATTTAGAAGAGGATTTGAGAGTGAAACTCTGTGGTCGTTATAATACACAAGTTGTATTTGAACAGTGTCGTGAGGTCCCCTACCACAACCCCAAAGGGCTCCGATCCCCCAACCCCCACGCTGCAGAAGACCCCCGGTCCGCAAAGGTCCCCCAGGCTCCCAAAGGACCACCCCGCCCCCAAGGGCCCCCAGACCCCCAAACCCCCCCCCCCCCCGGGTCCCCAAAGAGCCCCCTCCCCATTTTTTAATACTTTTTTAAGGCTTTATTATATCTTTTCAGAACAAGTTATTTTCTTAATGTCTATCCTAAACCCATTTTACAAGTTGAAGTACCCATCCTTCTCACCCACAACTTTACTTTACGACTTTTTTGCACATCCCAAGATCAAGCAATACTTTTTAAAAGACATTTCAGAACAAGTTCTTTTCTTTGTGACCGTCCTAAACCCATTTTCCAAGTTAAAGTACCCATCCTTTTCACCCACAACTTTACTATACTGCTTTTTTGAATGCTCCAACACCAAGCAATACTTTTCAAAGGGCATTTCAGAACAAGTTCTTTTCTTAATGTCCCTCCTAAACCCATTTTACAAATTGAAGTACCCATCCTTTTTACACACAACTTTACTTTACAGCTTTTTTGAATGCTCCAACACCAAGCAATAATTTTAAAAGGTATTCCAGAACAATTTCTTTTCTTAATTTCCTTCCTAAACCCATTTTACAAGTTGATGTATCAATCTTTTTCACCCAGAACTTTATTATATTGCCTTTTCGAATGCTCCAACACCAAGCTATAATTTTTAAAAAGAATTTAAGAGCAAGTTATTTTCTTAATGTCCTTCCTAAACCCATTTTACAAGTTGAAGTACCTATCCTTTTCACCCACAATTTTACTTTACAGCTGTTTGAATGCCCCAACACCAAGCAGTACTTTTCAAAGACTTTATTATATCTTTTCAGAACAAGTTCTTTACGTAATGTCCTTCCTAAACCCATTTTACAATTTGAAGTACTCATCTTTTCCCCCACAACTTTACTATACGGGTTTTAGAATACCCCAACATCAAGCAATACTTTTCAAAAGGCTTTATTATATCTTTTCAGAACAAGTTCTTTACGTAATTTTCTTCCTAAACCCATTTTACAAGTTGAAGTACTTATCTTTATCCCCACAACTTTACTTTACGACTTTTTTGCACACCCAAATATCAAGCAATACTTTCCAAAAGACTTTATTGTATCTTGTCAGCACAAGTTTTTTTCTTAATGTCCTTCATAAGCAAATTTTACAAGTTGGAGTAGTTATATTTTTCAACACAACTTTACTTTGCTACTTTTTTGTATACCCCAAGATCAAGGAATACTTTTCAAATTGCTTTAATATATCTTTTCAGAAAAAGTTCTTTTCTTAATATGCTTCTTAAACCAATTTTTAGAAATTCCAAATTTTTCTTTAGTAGATAGAAAAAGCTATATCATAGTTGTGAATATTTTCTCGAAAGATAAGCAGTTTTATTTCGATTTTAAATTTTCTTAATGAAGTAAAGAAAAGTTAAAGTTCTCTTCTGGATTTTCTCAATGAAAAAGAAATTAGTTATTGATCAATTCTATTTTTCCAAATTATATAAAAATTTTCCACTTCGGTTCAGATTTTTCTCAAAGGGATGAAAAAATTTAAAATACTGTTCCAAATTTTTCATAGAACATAGTAAGGTTCAAGTTCTCTTCTGAATTTTACCAAAGAACACAAGTCAATTCTAATTTCTCCAGAGAAAATAAAAATCTTCCACTTCAGTTTTAAGTTCACCAAAGACATAAAGAAATTTAAATTTCTATTCTAAATTTATCTGTAGTAGATAGAATAAGCTATACCATATTTGCAAATATTTTCCCGAAAGACAAAAAGTTGTAGTTCAATTTTTAACTTTCTCAATGAATTCAAAGAAAGTTAAAGTTCTATCCTGAATATTATCAATGAAAAAGAAATTAGTAATTGATCATTTCTATTTTTCCAAATACTATAACAATTTTTCACTTCAGTTCAGATCTGTCTCGAAGAGATGAAAAATTTAAAATACTATTCCAAATTTTTCACAGAAGATAAAAAAGTTCAAGTTCTCTTCTGAATTTTACCAAAGAACACAAATCAATTCTAATTTCTTCAGAGAAAATAAAAATCTTCCACATCAGTTCTTTATTTCACAAAGACATAAAGAAAATTAAAGTTCAATTCTAAATTTTTCGGTGAAAGATAGAAAAAGTAATACCATACTTGTGAATATTTTCCCGGAAGATAAAAAGTTCTAGTTCATTTTTAAATTTTCTCAACGAAGAGAAGAAAAGTTTAAGTTCTCTTCTAAATTTTACCAAATAACACACTTCAATTCTAATTTCTCCAGAGAAAATAAAAATCTTCCACTTTAGTTTTAAGTTCACCAAAGACATAAAGAAATTTAAAGTTCTATTCTAAATTTATCTGTAGTAGATAGAAAAACCTATAGCATAGTTGCGAATATTTTCCCGGAAGACAAAAAGTTCTAGTTTAATTTTAAATTTGTTCAACGAAGTCAAGGAAAGTTCAAGTTCTATTCTGAATTTTCTCAATGAAAAATAAATTAGTTATTAATCATTTAAATTTTTCCAAATAATATAAAAATTTTCTACTTCACTTCCGATATGCCTTAAAGAGATGAAAAATTTATAATATTGTCCCAAATTTTTCAGAAAAGACAGAAAAATTCAAGTTCCTTAATGAATTTTACCAAAGAACACAATCCAATTCTATTTTATCAAGAGAAAATAAAAATATTACCCCTAAGTTCTAAGTTCACCAAAGACATAAATAAATTTAAAGTTCTATTCTAAATTTTTCGGTGGAAGATAGAAAAAGTAATACCACACTTGTGAATATTTTCCTGGAAGATAAAAAGTTCTAGTTCAATTCAAAATTTTCTCAACGAAAAGAAGAAAAGTTCAAGTTCTCTTCTGAATTTTACCAAAGAACACACTTAAATTGTAATTTCTCCATGGAAAATAAAAATCTTCCACTTCAGTTTTAAGTTCACCAAAGACATAAAGAAATTTAAAGTTCTATTCTAAATTTATCTGTAGTAGATAGGAAAAGCTATACCATAGTTGTGAATATTTTCCCGGAAGTTTAAAAGTTCTAGTTCAATTTTAAATTTTCTCAACGAAGTCAAGGAAAGTTCAAGTTCTCTTCTGAATTTTCTGAATGAAAAAGAAATTAGTTATTGATCATTTCTATTTTTCCAAATAATATAAAAATTTTCCACTTTAGTTCAGATCTGTCTCGAATAGATGAAAAATTTAAAATAATGTTCCAAATTTTTCACAGAAGATAAAAAAGTTCAAGTTCTCTTCTGAATTTTACCAAAGAACTCACTTCAATTCTAATTTCTCCAGAGAAAATAAAAAACTTCAACTTCAGTTCTTTATTTCACAAATACATAAAGAGATTTAGAGCTAATTTCTAAATTTTTCGAAGGAAGATAGAAAAAGTAATAACATACCTGTGAATATTTTCCTGGAAGATAAAAAGTTCAAATTCAATTTAAAATTACCTCTATGAAGTGAAGAAATATTCAAGATCTCGACTGAACTTTACAAAAGAACGCAATTCAATTCTAATTTCACCAGAGAAAATAAAAATCTTCTACGTCGGTTCTATATTTCACAAAGATATAAAGAAATTTAAAGTTCAATTCTAAATTTTTCGATGAAGTTTAGAAAAAGTAATATCATACTGGTTAATATTTTCCTGGAATATGACAATTTCTATTTCAATATTAAGTTTCCTCAACGAGGTGAAGGAAAGTTCAAGTTCTCTACTGAACTTTACCAAAGAACACAATACAATTCTAATTTCTCCAGAGAAAATAAAAATCTTCCACTTCGGTTCCTTATTTCACAAAGAAATAATGTAAATGTCTTTACTTTAATAAATTTTTCGGATTGAGATAGATAAAGCAATACCAAACTTGTGCACATTAACACTGAAGATGCTAAGAAATTATTCAATTTACAGTCTCCTATACAAGGAGAAGAAAAATGCATTTACTCTAAGGAATTTTACCAAAGAGCAAGTTTCAATACTAATTTCACCAGACAAAATAAAAATCTTCCACTTCAGTTCTTTATTTCACAAAGACATAAAGAAATTTAAAGTTCAATTCTAAATTTTTCGGTGGAAGATAGAAAAAGTAATATCATACTTGTGAATATTTCCCCAGAAGATAAAAAGTTCTAGTTCAATTTAAAATTTTCTCAACGAAGTGAAGAAAAGTTCAAGTTCTCTTCTGAATTTTACCAAAGAACACACCTCAATTCTAATTTCTCCAGAGACAAATAAAAATATTCCACTCCAGTTTTAAGTTCCCCAAAGAAATAAAGAAATTTAAAGTTCTATTCTAAATTTTTAGATGGAAGATAGAAAAAGTAATACACTGATAGTGATAATTGTCAATGACTATAAAAAATTCCACATTATTTATAATTTTTCCTAAATTAAGCACTGATTTTTCTCAAAGAAAAGAAACATTTAAAGTTCTGGGAAAGATTTTTAAAAGAATATATAAAAAGTTGTGCGGATATTGTTAATATGCAACATGAAGATAAGGAACTCCTCTTTAATTCTGAGTTTTCTCGAAGAAGTGCAAAATGTTCAAGTTCTCTTCTGAATTTTCTTAAAGAAGAGAAAAAAGTTAACTCAATTCTGAATTTTACCAATGAAAATGAAAAAACCTTCCCCTTCAGGTTATAATTTCTCAAAAACATAAAAAATTTAAATTCCATTTCTAAATTTTCTGTAGAAGATAGGAAAAGTTATACTATGACTGTGATTATTTTAAATTTAATATAAAAAGTTTCACTTTAATTCTAATTTTCTTAAATTCAGTTCCGATTTTTTGCAAAGTGATGAAAAATTTAAAGTTCTGTTCCAAATTTTTCATAGAAGAGAGAAAAAGTTATACACTGATCTTGAATATTCAACATGATGATAAGGAGCTTCACTTTAATTTGGTTTTTTCTCGAAGAAGTAATAAATGTTCAAGTTCTGATCCAAATGTTCTTAAAGAAGAGAAAAAATATAACTCAATTCGGAATTTTAACAATGAAAATTAAAAAACATTCCACTTCAGCTGATAATTTCTCAAAGACATAAAAATTTAAAGTTCAGTTCAAAATTTTTCTGTAGAAGATAGGAAAAGTTATACTATGTTTGTGATTATTTTCCAGTGAAGATAAAAAGTTTCACTTTAATTCAAAATTTTCTTAAATACAGTTTCGATTTTTCTCAAAGAGATGAACAAATTTAAAGTTCTGTTCCAAGTTTTTCATAGAAGATAGAAGAAGTTATACATTGATTGTGAATATTCACCATGAAGATAAAAATTTCCACTTTAATTCTAAATTTTCTCAATGAAGTGCAAAATGTTCAAGTTTTCTTGTAATTTTTCAAAGAAAATGAAAAGGTTCCAATTGAGTTCTGTTTTTTTTCTCGAAGAGATTAAAAATTTAAAGTTCTGTTCTAATTTTAAATTAAATTTTAGCTCCTTTGTCTTATGGTTTTACCCCTCAAATTTTAAAATTAGAAAATGAGGGACTCCTTCTATTATTAAAGACAATCGTTGAAACTAAATCATCTAACCTCAAAAACAATAGATTAGGTTAGTTATAAATAAATATTAATAAATGAATAGAAACATTTCTCCAGTTTCAATTTAGTTTAGTTTATATTATCCTTAGTACTCATGATGAGATATGCTAACCTTTTCCGGCAAGTACGGTTAGGTTAGGCTAGATTAAGTTAGGTTAGATTAGGTTAGGTTATGTTAGGTTAGGTTAGCCCACGTACGCTTCACTTAGGTTAGGTGAGAGACAGGCAAAAAGTTAGGTGTATGATTAGGTTAGGTTAGATTAGGTTAAGTTAGGTTAGGCTAGGTCAGCCTACGTACGCACTCGCGTACGTAGGCTAATTTAGCCTAACCTAACTTAACCTAACCTAACTTACTCTAACCTGACCTAACCTAAACATACACATAACGTTTTGCCTGTACCTCACCTAACCTAAGCTAACCTAAGTGAAGCTTACGTGGGCTAACCTAACCTAACCTAACCTAATCTAACCTAACTTAATCTACCCTAACCTAAACTAACCATACTCGCCGGAAAAGGTTAGGTTAACCTAACATTATCACTCAAGATAAGATAACATAACCTAACTTAAACCTGTAGATATGTTTCTATTTATTTATTAATATTTATTTATACCTAACCTAACCTATTGTTTTGGAGTTTAGATGAATGAGTTTGAACGATTGTCTTTAATAATAGAACGAGTCACTCATTTTCTAATTTAAAAATTTGAGGGGTAAATCCATAAGGCAAAGGAGCTAAAATTTAATTTAAAATTAGAATAGAACTTTGAATTGTTCATCTCTTTGAGGAAAAACCAGAACTGAAGTGGAACCTTTTTATTTTCTTGGAAAAATTAGAAGAGAACTTGAACATTTTGCACTTCATTGAGAAAATTTAGAATTAAAGTGGAAATTTTTATCTTCATGGTGAATATTCACGATCAATGTATAACTTCTTCTATCTTCTATGAAAAACTTGGAACAGAACTTTAATTTTTTTCATCTCTTTGAGAAAAATCGGAACTGTATTTAAGAAAATTTAGAATTAAAGTGAAACTATTTATCTTCACTGGAAAATAATCACAATCATAGTATAATTTTTCCTATCTTCTACGGAAAAATTTAGAACTGAACTTTAAATTTTTTACGTCTTTGAGAAATTAAGAACTGAAGTGGAAGCTTTTTTCATTTTCATTGGTAAAATTCAGAATTGAGCTAACTTTTTTCTCTTCTTTAAGAACATTCAGAAGAGAACTTGAACATTTTGCACTTCTTCGAGAAAACTCAAAATTAAAGTGGAGCTCCTTATATTCATGTCGAATATTCACAATCAATGTATAACTTTTTCTATCTTCTATGAAAAATTTGGAACAGAACTTAAAATTTTTCATCTCTTTGCAAAAAATCGGAACTGAATTTAAGAAAATTAGAATTAAAGTGAAAATTTTTATCTTCACTGGAAAATAATCACAATCCTAGTATAACCTTTCCTATCTTCTACAGAAAAATTTAGAACTGAACTTAAAATTTTTCATGTCTTTGAGAAATTATGAACTGAAGTGGAAGGTTTTTTCATTTTCATTGGTAAAATTCAGAATTGAGTTAACTTTTTTCTCTTCTTTAAGAAAATTCAGAAGAGAACTTGAACATTTTGCACTTCTTCGAGAAAACTCTGAATTAAAGTGGAGTTCCTTATCTTCATGTTGAATATTCACAATCAATGTATAACTTTTTCTATCTTCTATGAAAAATTTTGAACAGAACTTAAAATTTTTCATCTCTTTGAGAAAAATCAGAACTGAATTTAAGAAAAATTATAAATAATGTGAAACTTTTGATCTTCATGGAAAATAATCACAATCATAGTATTACTTTTTCTATCTTCCATCTAAAAATTTAGAATAGAACTTTAAATTTCTTTATTTCTTTGGGGAACTTAAAATTTAAGTGGAAGATTTTTGTTTTCTCTGGAGAAATTAGAGTTGAAGTGTCTTCTTTGGTAAAGTTCAGAAGAGAACTTGAACTTTTCTTCACTTCGTTGAGAAAATTTTAAATTGAACTATAACTTTTTATCTTCCGTGAAAATATTCACAAGTATGGTATTACTTTACCTATCTTCCACCGAAAAATTTAGAATTGAACTTTAAATTTCTTTGTCCTTGTGAAATAAAGAACTGAAGTGGAAGATTTTTACTTTCTGTGGTGACATTGGAATTGAAGTGTTTTCATTGGTAAAATTCAGAAGAGAACTTGAACTTTTCTTCACTTCATTGGGAAAATTTGTAAATGAACTAGAACTTTTTATCTTCCGGGAAAATATTCCCAAGTATGGTATTACTTATTCTATCTTCCACCGAAAAATTTAGAATTGAACTTTAAATTTCTTTATGTCTTTGTGAAATAAAGAACTGAAGTGGAATATTTTTATTTTCTCTGGAGAAAATAGAATTGAATTGTGTTCTTTGGTAAAATTCAGAAGAGAACTTGACTTTTTATCTTCTGTGAAAAATTTGGAACAGTATTTTAAATTTTTCATCCCTTTGAGACAGATCTGAACTGAAGTGGAAAATTTTTATATTATTTGGAAAAATAGATATGATCAATATCTTATTTCTTTTTCATAGAGAAAATTCAGAAGAGAACTTTAACTTTCCTTCACTTCGTTGAGGAAATTTAAAATTGAACTAGAACTTTTTATCGTCCAATAAAATATTCACTGTTGTGACATTACTTTTTCTATCGACCGCGAAAAAATTAGCAATGTAATTTGTATTTCGTTATGTCCGTGTGTAATAAACAGTTTAATAGGGTAATTTTTATTTTAGCTGAGAAATTAGAACTTAAGTGTGTTCTTTGATAAAATCCCGAAGAAAACTTAAACTTTTTTTATCTTGTGTGAAAAATTTGGAACCGTATTTTAAATTTTTCGTCTCTTCGAGACAGATCTGATCTGAAGCGGAAAATTTTTATATTATTTGAAAAATAGAAATGATCAATAACTAATTTCTTTTTCATTGCGAAAATTCAGAAGAGAACTTGAACTTTTCTTCACTTCGTTGAGAAAATTAAAAACTGAAGTAAAACTTTTTATCTTCCTGGAAAAAATTCACAACTATGGTATAGCTTTTTCTATTTACTACGGAAAAGTTTAGAATAGAATTTTAAATTTCCTTATTTCTTGGGTGAACTTAAAACTGAAGTGGAAGATTTTTATTTTCTCTGGAGAAATTAGAATTGAAGGGCGTTCTTTGGTAAAATTCAGAAGAGAACTTGAACTTTTCTTCTCTTCGTTGAGAAAATTTTAAATTGAACTAGAGCTTTTATCTTCCATGAAAATATTCACAAGTATGGTATTACTTTTTCTATCTTCCACCGAAAAATTTAGAATTGAACTTGAAATTTCTTTATGTCTTTGTGAAATAGAGAACTGAAGTGGAAGATTTTTGTTTTATCTGGAGAAATTACAATTGAATTGTGTTCTTTGGTAAAATTCCGAAGAGAACTTGAACTTTTTTATCTTCTGTGAAAAATTTGGAACATTATTTAAAATTTTTCATCTCTTCGAGACAGATCTGAACTAAAGTTGAAAATTTTTATATTATTTGGAAAAATAGAAATGATCAATAACTAATTTCTTTTTCATTGAGAAAATTCAGAATAGAACTTGAATTTTTCTTCACTTCGTTGAGAAAATTAAAAATTGAACTAGAACTTTTTATCTTCTGGGAAAATATTCACAACTATGGTATAGCTTTTTCTATTTACTACGGAACAATTCAAAATAGAACTTAAAATTTCTTTATGTCTTTGGTGAACCTTAAAACTGAAGAGGAAGATTTTTATTTTCTCCGTAAAAATCAAAAATAAATTGCGTTCTTTGTTAAAATTCAGAAGGTAAATTGAATTTTTTTTCTCTTAGTTGAAAAATTTTAAATTGAACTAGAACTTTTTATCTTCCGGGAAAATATTCACAAGTATGGTATTACTTTTTCTATCTTTCACCGAAAAATTTAGAATTGAACTTTAAATTTCTTTATGTCTTTGTAAAATAGTGAACTGAAGTGGAAGATTTTTGTTTTCTCTGGAGAAATTAGAATTGAATTGTGTTCTTTGGTAAAGTTCAGAAGAGAACTTGAACTTTTTTATCTTCTGTGAAAAATTTGGAAACGTATTTTAAAATTTTCATCTCTTCGAGACAGATCTGAACTAAAGTGGAAAATTATTATATTATTTGGAAAAATAGAAATGATCATCAATAACTAATTTTTTTTTCATTGAGAAAATTCAGAATAGAACTTGAACTTTCCTTGACTTCGTTGAGAAAATTGAAAATTGAACTAGAACTTTTTATCTTCCGGGAAAATATTCACAACTATGGTATAGCTTTTTCTATCTACTACTGAAAAATTTAGAAAAGAACTTTAAATTTCTTTATGTCTTTGGTGAACTTAAAACTGAAGTGGAAGATTTTTATTTTCTCTGGAGAAATTAGAATTGGGAGAAATGGAGAAATTTTCTCTGGAGAAAGCCTTATAGTAAAGTTGTGGGGGGAAAGATGAGTACTTTAACTTGTAATATTGGTTTAGGAAAGACATTACGTAAAGAACTTGTTCTGAAAAGATATAATAAAGCCTTTGAAAAGTACTGCTTGGTGTTGGGGCATTCCAAAATCTGTAAAGTTATGGGTGAAAAGGATAGGTACTTCAACTTGTAAAATGGGTTTAGGAAGGACCTTAAGAAAAGAAATTGTTCGGAAATGACTTTTGAAAAGTATTGCTTGGTGTTGGAGCATTCAAAAAAGCTGTAAAGTAAAGTTGTGGGTGAAATGGATGGGTTCTTCAATTTGTAAAATAGGTTTAGGAGGTACATTAAAAAAAGAACTTATTGTGAAATGCCATTTTAAAAGTACTGCTTGGTGTTGGGGCACTCAAAAAGCTGTAAAGTAAATTTGTGGGTGAAAAGGATAGGTACTTCAACTTGTAAAATGGGTTTAGGAAGGACATTAAGAAAAGAACTTGTTCTGAAATGCCATTTGAAAAGTATTGCTTGGTGTTGGAGCATTCAAAAAGCTGTAAAGTAAAGTTGTGGGTGAAAAGTATGGGTACTTCAACTTGTAAAATGGGTTTAGGACGGTCACTAAGAAAAGAACTTGTTCTGAAATGCCTTTTGAAAAGTATTGTTTGATCTTGGGATGTGCAAAAAAGTCGTAAAGTAAAGTTGTGGGTGAAAAGGATGGGTACTTCAACTTGTAAAATGGGTTTAGGATGGACATTAAGAAAATAACTTGTTCTGAAAAGATATAATAAAGCCTTAAAAAAGTATTAAAAAATGGAGAGGGGGCTCTTTGGGGACCCGGGGGGTCTTTGGGAGTCCGGGGGACCCTTGGGGGCCGGGTGGTCCTTTGGGAGCCCGGTGGACCTTTGGGGACCGGGGGCTTCCTTCGGGGTTGGGGTAGGGGGATCGGAGCCCTTTGGGGTTGGGGTAGGGGACCTCACGACACTGTTCAAATGGAACTTGTGTATTATAACGACCAAAGAGTTTCACCCTCAAATCCTCTTCTAAATCTTCTTCTAAAATCATCTTTTAAAATGTCTCTAACTGTTTCGGCGAACTAATTTCTTAAAATATCGAAATCCCTTCCACCTCAATAACCCCTAAATGCAATATATACGTTTTCCTTTTGATTTTGGCATCACTGCGCTGTCCCATACGAAGATCCTAGGAAACCCTTTCCCGCGTTAATCTCTTCATCTCTAAGATCAAAAAATTCACCCGGAGATAATTCCCCTTTCGTGACAAATCAATCAACCTTGACATCATCCGTCAGACATTAATAAACTTCACCCGGAAACAATTCTCCTGGAAATTAATTCCCCTTTCGTGACAAATCAATCAAGCTTGACATCATCTGTCAGACATTAAAAAACTTCGCCCAGAAACAATTCTCCTGGACAAACACCAAAGACATTAATAAACTTCGCCCGGAAACAATTCTGCTGGATGAACTCCAAAGACATTAATAAACTTCGCCCGGGAACAATTCTCCTGGACGAACACCAATTTCTCGGAAACGTGTTCTCCCTGGGGATTCCATGCCCATATATGGTGCCCCGTCACGACTGACAGTACAGGTGTTCTCCCTAGGCACTCTATGCCCATATATGGTGCTACCACGTGGTTCGTACGGGAGTATAAGATAGCTTTCTACTTATGCCCATATCTGTTATGTCTCAAATGGGAAAGACACACCTAAGTACCTCATGAGTACAACCAATTTGGTTGCGCCTATTTTTTTTTCACTGATTTAATTGGAATTTTCCCGTTATGAAAACAAAACAGGACCAAAATAGCCTCCATTTAGACGAAAAAAAGAAGGGAAAAAAATCTGGATGCGCTGTATTGATTCCTGAAATCTATTTTATTTTTTTCTTAAGACAACAATGTAGAACACTTTTTGTAGATAACCTTAAATCAATTTATTCAAATAAACAAGGAGTTACACACAATAGAATATGCGAAACATTCTTTTACAAAATAGTGAATTAAAACTTAAAAAAAAACAAAAATTATTCCCTATATGGAAGGGGCTGTCCCCTCCTCAGCACCTCACTCTTTACGCTAAAGTATTACTATTTGTCACAACTCTACTTTTTAAAGGAATAAAAAACTATGCTTTTTAAAGTAATTAATAAAACCATGACCTTTTGAGGATTTAGAGAGTTTAAAGCTCTACTCTTATTTGTAATTAATTAAAAAATCTTTTTCCATAAATTAAGTTTTTCAAAAAAAAGAACTCTATTAAACCAAAAATGAATAAAAATAGAATAAAATAATCTACCAGGCAAACAACCACCACAAATAAGTATCTTATCTTATCTAAACTGAGAATAAAATAAATAACAGAGTCAAACTCAAAACGAGCAGAAATTAATATGAGTAGGGTTCTAAAACCCTATGCTTTCTAAAATCCAGAAATAATTTGTACTTTGCTGAAAAAAATTTGAATGAATTACTGAAAAAAATGTGCACTGTCTGTTTAATCTACGTATGCTATTTTTATTGATTTATGATTTCTTTGATTTCAATATTTTTTTGATTTCTTGAAGTTATAAAAATGAAAACAATTTAAAGAGTATTTTTAAACATTTAAAATTTGTTTTGGGAAATGGTGGGCGCGAGAGGGGGGTTATTTGCTCTCCAGTCACTTTCGACTATTAAAAAGATCACTAGCCCTTTCAATTTCCAATCAAATGAGCCCTTATTGAAGTTTCTTCGACAGCGCTTACTATAAAAGCCTTATACTCCCCCGGGGCTTAACTTACAACCCTTGCCCTGGGGGGCGTTAGGGGTTTGTCATCCTAAAAGACATAATTTCCAGAACTTTCAACTACGTTGAAAAAATGGCTATCTTAAGATTTTGACTGGATGTGTTTGGAGAAATAG
Source organism: Artemia sp. Qi Xiang Cuo (assembly GCF_049724085.1). Taxonomy (NCBI): domain Eukaryota; kingdom Metazoa; phylum Arthropoda; class Branchiopoda; order Anostraca; family Artemiidae; genus Artemia; species Artemia sp. Qi Xiang Cuo. The sequence goes on from NC_142795.1 coordinate 43,163,304, forward strand.
TGGGCGTGAGAGGGAAGTTTGTTGCCCTCCAATCACTTTCTACTATTAAAAAGGGCACTAGCCCTTTTAATTTACAGTCGAATGAACCCTTTTTGAAGTTTTTACGACAACGCTTTCTGTAGAAACTTCACATGCCCCAAGGGCATAGCTTACAACCCTTGCCCTGAGGGCTGTGGAGGGAGGGGTGTCATCCTCAAAGACCTAGTTTCCAGAACTTTCAAATACGTTGAACAAAATGTCCATCTCAAAACTTTGATTGGATGTGTTTGGGGGAATGGTGGGCGTGAGAGGGGAGTTAGCTGCCCTCCAATCACTTTCGATTGTTAAAAATTACAACCGACTGAGCCCTTTTTGAAGTTTCTACGACAACGTTTTCTATAAGAACCTTAAATGCTCCCAGGGAATAACTTACAACCCTTGCCCTGAGGGCTCTGGGTGAGTGTCTTCCTCAAAAACATAATTTTAGGTCTTTCAACTATGTTGAACAAAATGGTTATCTCAAAAGATTGATTGAATGTGTTTAGGGAAACGGTAGGCGTGGAAGGGGTGTTAGCAGCCTTCCAATCACTTTCCGCTATTAAAAAGGGCACAAGCCCTTCCAATTTTCAATTTAATAAGCTCTTTCCAAAGTTTCTACGACAACTCCTTCGACACGAAGTGCCCTGGTCTAAAAGAAACAAAAAAAGCATATTAATTGTGCCGACATAGTTCTTTACTTAGGTAGAACGCTATTGCACTGCCCATGATAATGTCTGTTCTGTTAGTTTTAAGCATGACTTCTGTCTATCTGTAAAATCCTATGTTTGATGTAATTAATCACATCATGGGATTAATCATTTTATTTTCTATTCATTTTGGACTCAATTCAGTCAATCCTGGCAATTTTCGCCCTTTTTAAGTTTTAACTATTATTTGACTTTATTTCTGACCATTGAAAAAACTGAAAATTTTCTAAATGACCATTGAAACATGAAAAACTTCTTTTTTTGAAAACATTTTTAAAACTAATCCTTCAAGAGCAGAAAAAGGCGGGCATATTTTGTCTTGGCCACATGACGAGTTAAAAAAAATTTGTACCATTCCCTTAGGCTAGGAGACCTACGTGGGAATGGTGACGGCAACCTAGACAAAACTATTAAAACGTTTTAATAGTATTATTTAGATACCAATTTTTTATATTTTTGAACGAAAAGGAAACTAAAGGAAGAAACGTGACATAAAAAGCATGCTTTTAAAATAGGAAAACTAAATTGAAGGTTACAATTGTATTTATTTAACGAACTATTTTTTTTCTCGTAAAATTGCTTAAGATTTTTGTTTCTTTACTCCTGCCGTTTGTTGTCGTTGATATTATGGCAAATAAAAAACAAATTGTCTGAAATTCTTATCAAAATTACAATAATCAGATATCGATGCCATGCCCTAAACACATTTCGTGCCCCTTAGCCCAAGAACCTACGGATGCATGTTTCAATTCGATTAGAGATGACAAAAAAAAACTTCAAAACTTTTGACATTTCCTAACGCTGTTACCATTTCCACATAGTAATGTAAGATCCACATGCCCAGGGGAATGATATCTGAAATTCTTCAGGGATCATAAAGACGATTAAACAGCCAAGACCAAATATGGCCCTTTTTTCGGCTAAAACTTATTTGTGAACAATAGGTACAATGCACATATAAATCGATAAATTGAATGGCTGGAAGATTGAGTGGTATTTAATTGCTTAATTTTACAATGAAAAGGGAAAAGCTATAAAAATATATGTATTTTTTTAATAGAGCACAAATGGCACTCTAGCCTTTTGAGTTGTATGAGGGGCGTCAGCACCACCCTTGTTTGTGGTAATTTATGTTTCGCTTCGAGTTTGGGTTTAGAAGTCCAAGGAACCTACTTACGACCCCCTCATAACGTGAACCGAAAATCATTACATGATTCTGATTTCAGCAAGGTCGAACATGTCCATCTTTGTGCTGCATGTCTACATCCTCTAATTTTTGATGTTTTCATTGTAGTACTAGTCACGTCTTTTTGAGAGGCAAACTCAAAAATCCTTATAAACTAACTTTGGTGTAAAACGCATGGCATTATGAATATGTTCTTAGTGGGCATTATTTTAGGATTATCATGCAGCGATCCTAAGGATTATTTATAATTCACATTTTGTAACTGAAGACCAACCCCTCATAATCTCCGAATAATTATGAGTCGAAAGAGGTAACACCTATCTATATGTGAGGGACTGGAAGAGGGTGGATGGGAGCGAGTCTTCTAGAAATAGCATACAAACTGTTTAGATATTGGACCTCTGTATTTATATATTCGACTCAGATCTCGATTGAAATCCTTTGTATGATGCCAATTTCAGTAAGACGTTACATACCAATTTTTTTCCATTAAATGCATCTAAGAATTATTTGCTTTACACAGGCTGTTTCCACACTTCGGGGCTCTCACCCTTGGGGCTCTAACTCTAATATTCTTTTAAAAGCACGTTCATATCAGCATTCAATCATCTTGATTGGTTCAAATATAGTGTTTTTGTTTATTTTTGCCCAAGGTCGTATCCAGGGGAGGGGTTAGGAGGTTTGAACTCCCCAAAAATGTTTGTCCGACTCGCACAAACGTAACGAAAATGAATAGAAAATAATTTGGGTTTGGAGTTTTTTTAACCCCTCCCCCGAAAAATGGTTTTGTGACCCCCACCCCAACGCAGCTAAAAAAAATCCTGTATACGTCCATTTTTGGTCCCTCCCCCTCCTAAAAAAAGCGGTTCTGTCAGAAATGATCCTCTGCGTATGTGCCTGAGCACCACTAAGACCTTAAGGATACTTTCTATCTCCTTTTTTTAGATTTTTTTTAATCTGTTTGTCAACATCAATAGACGGATATTTGCTTTTGTTTTCCAAGTTTGTATTTCCATTCAAACCTTTTGACGTTGATCATATTCAAACAAAACTAATGGAATTTTCTTATTTATATTACTATCTAGATCCTAGATAACCGAAAAGACTGGTAGTTTCTCATTGACAAAAAATATAATCCCTTAGATAAAAAACTTATAAATTTTTATTTTGTATTTGTAAGTACCTATTGCAAATATAACATCACTCTTGAAAAAAACAACAACATTATAATGAGGTCAATTGAGAGCTTTTTCACTAGCCTATCAGCTGTTGAAGGAATGATTCAATGGTAAAGGTACCCATAGCAGTAGGATGTTTCTCGTGAAGAAATACTCTCTCTTATCACAAGAAACTACAACAAGAAGCAGAACGGTTTCATGACAAGGGTTAAAAGAAACCGCCTGTTTTTAAAGAAATTTCCTAGTGAAAAACCACATCTACGGGCTTTTTGAAGGCTCATCCTGATAGCGCCGGAGTAAAGTGTCGTATTTGAGGAACTGTTGAGTGGAAACATGAACTAAATCATAACATACTACGTGCGTATACATTACTATATATATATATATATATATATATATATATATATATATATATATATATATATATATATATATATATATATATATATATATATATATATATATATATATATATATATATATATATATATATATATATATATATATATATATATATATATATATATATATAGTTCTTTATTCACGGCCACTCACATTCCATTACACATGCTTCATAATCTTGTTACTTGTCCAATCATTCATATTTCGTCAGATAAAAGGTTCACAAGATTTCCCAAGGGTGAATTACAAGTCCTTCAGCAGTAAACAATCACAAAGACACGAGAACAGATTATAAAATAATCTTGTTTCTAACGTTTGATCATTCAGTTCAAAGAGATTTCTGGTTTTCACTATTTTGAAGTATTATAAGATGTCCGAAATGAACTAAAGTTTGTTTATGTTAGAAAGGCAGCATCAGAATACTCAAGTAAAACACAAAAATTGCATGCTTCAATGAATTTTTTTTTGTTTTAAAAGAATCGTCTTAGTAAATTAATCACCCTTTTCATTAAGTGAACATGCTCTATGTTAGGCAGCGAGCGATGTGGGCACAATGTATTATTTCATATTTTTGACGAGGGCACTTCATATAGAAGGAGTTGTCATAGAAACTTCGAAAAGGGCTCATTTCAGAGCCGTATCCAAGATTTTTTCGGGGGAGGAGCGTGGTCACTAAAGGATTGTTGAGGGGGGGGGGGGGTACAAAAACTTGAAAGACCGCATCCAAAATTTGTTTATATTCATTTTTGCTACGTTTTGACGACTCGGACAAACATTTTGAGAAGGGGGGGGGGGGGTTGAAACCCCCTAATCCCCCTGGATGTGGCCTTGGCTCAATCGATTGGAAATTGAAAGAGCTAGTGCCCTTTTTAATAGTCAAAAATGATTAGAGGGCAACCAGCGCCCTCCCCACGCACCCTCATTTCTCCAAACACATCCAATGAAAATTTTGAGATAATCATTTTGTCCAGCGTAGTTGAAAGGTCCATAAATTATGTCTTTGAGGATGACATCCCCCCTCTAAAGCTTTCAGGGCTAGGGTTGTAAATTATGCCGTGGTGGCCCTTTTTAAGAGTCAAAGTGAATGTAGGGCATCCAGCCCCTCTCTCACAAACCTATCATTCTCCAAAACACATCCGATCGAAATTTTTACTACTACCATGAATACTATTACAACTATGCCTGAGAGTAAGAAGGTGAAATTTGCAAGTTTCAAGTTTCAAGAATTTTTATTTATTAAAGTAAAAAAACTGAGAACATTTTAAATGTATTTTGTTATCAGTAAAGTGCAACTTATGTTCTGGCCTGGAGAAGGCATGGAGGTTTTCAGCACTTCTCCTGTTAATTTTTGCTTGCTTTGAGTTTGACTCGGTTATTTATTGTAATTTCTGTTCGTTTTGAGTTTCATCTATTTATTGATGGTGATTTGTGGAAATTTTACGCTTAGAAGATTATTTGAGTTTATTTCTGCTCATTTTTGGTTTAACGAGGCTCTTTACTTTTCTTTGAAAAGATTTATTTTGTTGAAAAAGTTTGTTAAATTGATCTTTAAAATACACAGGCACACAAAGCAGACACGTATTAAGTAGATTTCCCTGGGCTTCTCCGTTAAATTTTTATTAAAATCCTCCTTTCTTTCTGTTTATGCGGTTGTGAAGACCTCCCCCCTCTTTCCTCGAAAAATCCTGTACATCATTTAACACAAAGCAGAGTAAGGGAATACAATTAGCCTGAAGCCTTAGGAGATGGAGAAGCCCCTTCTGCTGAGGATTCAAAGCTGCAAAAGATATATGCTTGTTAAACGAGACATTTCCCTTTATATATACTAAGTTTAAGTTCTACAGAAAACAGCCAATCCACTAGTCTGATTTAATAAACAAATTTATAGCTCCCAGTTTTTTTTGTGTTTTTTTTTTTTGAAGTCCCGATAAACGATTTAAACAATCTTCCCTGAGCTCCCATAAAAGATTATTCTTAAAAACAGAAACTGTGTATTAGAAATGAAATCTTTTTGCTCTAAGACCCTTGCCCAACAGAAAACACAATATTTTGTTTTTTTTTTCGTGGGGGATTGTTATTAAAACAATCTATCAATTCCCCAATCACATCCAATGAAAATTTTGTGATAGCCATTTTGTTCCGCATAGTTGAAAGATTCAGTAGCCGTGTCTCTGGGATGTCAATACCCCACAGTCCTAAAGGTAAGGGCTGTAAGTTTTGCAATTTGGCCATTCTTTACATACAGCATTCGTTATTGAGATAGGTGGACCTGTTTGATCTTCAGTTTCCAAAAAGACGAGGGGTACTTAGGTGAACCTTTCAGGGAATGTTGAGGGGATAGTTGAACTAAATAAAAAAACGGTGTATGCATATAGGATGTAAAAAGGGCGTAAGTCAGGAATGACTGAGTGCATTGACTTGGAACTTCCAGGAAATGTTATGTAAGATGATCAATTGACCAAAAAGACAATATTTGCACGCTACTACTACTACTATACCTACCACAGCAGTAGTGTGCTATATATAACGGCGAGGGGGGCTCCTGATTTGGGAGACAATTGGACTCAGACCAGAACAGTAAATATCATGACCATGAATATTTTTACAAGAGAACCAGATCTACAAATAGCCTGAGACGATGGGCGAAAAATAAATTATTTCTTCAGGAATTTGACCTAAATACAGAGATATGTTAGAATTCTGTCAATTTTTTCGCATAATTCTTGCATGGACATAATTATCACGATAAATTCAAATGACAATACTTACTTAAATTTCCGAAGAGAAAAAGGGTTAAAATTTTAATCACATACCAACAATAGGTAAATCTGAGGGAATGGTGACTCCCTTAAGAGACACATATTTATTTTTGGAGGAATTTCTTGAGAATATTTATTTGAATTTTCCGAAAAGAAACAGGATAAAAACTTTAATCGCATACCAAAAAAGGTAAATCTGAGGGAATGGTGACTCCCTTAAGAGATATATAATTCATTTTTTGGAGGAATGTATTGAGATTATTATTTAAATTTCTGAAGAGAGAAAGGGTTAAGATTTTAATCACTTACCAACGAAAGGTAAATCTGAGGGAATGGTGACTTCTATGTATATTTTTTTCGCTGCGTTTGAAACAAGCACCTGGTCTAGATTAGAGCAAGAACCAGAATTATGGACATACGTAAAATCCTTTTTTTTTGAAACTATAGTAAAAACCAAAAACAAAAATAAAAGAGCGGAAGAGCGGACATCAGAGATAGCAATGTTGCACTTAAAATCCCCGCAAATAAGCCACTGGAAATCTGATGGAACTTTCGCCACAAATTGCGATAATTCTAAACATGCAAAATTGAAATCAAAATCCGAATAGATAGTATGATAATTTGTTGGTAAATAGCACGAGAAAACGATAATCCCGGGGATTTGAACAGCAACAAAATAACGATTAACGGCAAACACTGAAACTGGAATATTCTCTCGAATAAAAATGCAAACGCCTCCAGATGGGCGTCCACCTGTAGGTGTAACTGGAGATATAAGACACTTGAACTGCTGCAACAGGCTCGAAAGAAGACTAGTAGAGTGGTCCAGAAGGTGATACTCTTGCAGACACAAAATATCCAGATTACGCAGCGTAGACTGCAATACATGTTGTTTATCACCAAATCCATTCAGATTCAGAGATATAATCTTTACACTAATCATTTTTTACTCTTTGCAACTTTTTCGGTCAACTGTTTGCAGCATAAGATAAATCTAGTATGCTCATTCGATCCCCAATAGAAACAACGAGGTTCATTCTGGCAAGGGTTGTTCCTAGAATGAGAGTGTCCACTACCAAGACACTTGAGACAATGTTCCACGCTAGAGCAGCCTGACGATATATACTCTAGCGACCCGCATTTGTTGCACATTCGCGGTAAAAACTTATAATCATTAAGCCGGAAATGGTCGTAGCCAATGTGAATCTCATGACGCAAATAATGAGACTTAGCCTTCGCCGAACGGAAGTATACACGATATGATTTCGAAACACCGATGCGCTCTATCTCTTCGATACCTTGGTTAAAAGCACACACACTCTATGGATCGATCGGGAAGTCCACTCGTGATAATAAACCGACAATTCTCGATTTGCGAACCTCAGTTTTACTGACCTTTTCATTCAAATAGGCTTCAAGTTTTCGGCGTTTTGTCTTTTCGTATGAATGACCCATTTCGGTTGCTGGGATCCTGATTCCTTAGAAAGTGAAATCTGCACTATACCGTCAGCTCCATCCAACGATTTCAGAAAAGCTTCAAACTTTAAGGGATCATCACAATCTTGTGGCGGTGAATCTATATATATATATATATATATATATATATATATATATATATATATATATATATATATATATATATATATATATATATGGGAGTGATTTCTCTATATATATATATATATATACGCTGAATATGATGGCGTGATTTTCATTAAGGTTCTATAACTTTTAGGGGTCTTTCCCCCTTTTTTCGAAAATCAGCCAAATTTTCTCAGGTAATCAGCCAAACTTTCTCGCGTAACTTTTGATGGGTAGGACTAAACTTGATGAACTAAACTTCATCAAGTTTAGTCCTACCCATCAAAAGTTACGCGAGAAAGTTTGGCTGATTACCTGAGAAAATTTGGCTGATTTTCGAAAAAAGGGGGAAAGACCCCTAAAAGTTATAGAACCTTAATGAAAATCACACCATCATATTCAGCGTATATGTATATATATATATATATATATATATATATATATATATATATATATATATATATATATATATATATATATATATATATAGGGAGGTACCTAGGTTAGGTTACGTATTTAATATATGCTATATTTTACCCCCACCCCCCTGACGTTCAAATATAAAGCCGAAATTTGCTTCTAAACTATTATATTTTCATCAAATTTCGTTTGATTTCATTAGCATAAACCAAACTTGACTTCTCGCGTAGATACCAGCTAATGCAACAGTACCTATTAATGTGAATTACATATTAATGTAATTACCAGTACCTATTAAAGGTGAATCTACTACAAGACCCACTGTTTCTGACTCGCTATTCAGCGGAGGCCAGGATTTATCATTAAGTTTCTTTATTTATACAGCTCAAAACCTCGCTCTGTACTCCGTCACAACACTCTTTCACCAAAGCAGGAGTCTCCGCCACCTTACTTGTGACGTAATAAAGTTTATCAATTATGCTAAAAAGATGCCGGTCCCAGGTTTTAATGGCACGGCTAAAGTGAGCATTTTGATCCGTATCTATCGCAGGTATCGCATCACTTGCAGTCATAACGAATTTCAGATTTGGCAAGCGAGGGGTTGCATCCTCAGAAATAAGGATGTCTAAAATATCATTTGACAGGCTTTGCTTAGCAGAGGGGCCGCGACGTGCAAGAAGTCTATTCGTGGGATTCATTAGAGATGCTAGGAGGCTTTTAGCTTGATCAAGATGATCAGTAGAATAGAAGTTTGCACACGCAGATGTACAGGAGGCGGACGAAATTCCTGAGTGTAGACAGTGCCGGGAAAATTTTAAAACTGGTGAATAAACTAAGGGCCTTTGAAGGAGGTGAAATCTGCGGGGAAGCATATATAAGGTTTTTATTGAAGGTTTTTATACATAAGGTTTTTATTGAAAGCTTTGTATTAGAAACTTGAAAAAGGGATCATTCCGTTGAAAATTGAAAGGGCTAGTGCCCTTTTTAATAGTCGAAAGTGATTGGAGGGCAACTAACCCCCCTCTCATGCCCACATCTTCCTCAAACACATCCAATCAAAACTTTTAGATAGCCATTTTCTTCGACGTAGTTAAATGTCTCGGAAATCAGGTCTTTGAGGATGCTAACCCCCTCAGACCTTCAGGGCCAGGATTTTAAGTTATGCCCTGGGGCATATAAGGCTTTTATAGATAATGGTGTTGTAGAAAATTCACAATGAGGTCTCCTTTGATTGGAAGTTGAAAGGGCTAGTGCCCTATTTAATAGTAGTTGCAACATTTTTAGATATCCATTTTGTTCAACGTAGTTGAAAGTTTTGGAAATTAGGTCTTTGATGATAACCCCCCATCCCACAGCCCTAAGGGTAAGGGTTTTAAGTTCTGCCCTTAAGGTATCTAAGGTTTAATAGAAAGAGTTGTCGTTGAAACTTCAAAAATGACTCATTCGATTGAAAATTTAATAGTTAAAAATTTCGATTGAATAGTAAAAAGTGATTGGAGGAAAACTAACACCCCTTCCACGCCCACCATTTCCCCAAAAACATCCAATACAAATTTTGAGATAGCCATTTTTTTAACGTAGTTGAAAAGTCTGGAAATTATATCTTTTAGGATGTCAAACAGCCCTCTGCGCAAGGGCTTTAAGTTGTGCCCCGGGGGCATAAAAGGTTTTATAAAAGCGTTGTCGTAAACACTTCAAGAAGGGTCCATTTGTTTGGAAATTGAAACCACTAGTGCCCTATTTAATAGTCGAAAGTGATTGGGGGGCAACTAACACCCCTCCCACGTCCACCACTTCACCAAAACATACAATTAAAATTTTTAGTTAGACATTTTGTTCAACGTAGTGGAAAGTTCTGGAAATTAGGTCTTTGCTAGCGTTGTCGTAGAAACTTCAAAAGTGACTCATTCAATTGGGAATTGAGAGGACTAGTGCCCTTACTAATAGTAAAAAGCAATCGGAGGGCGACCCCCCTCCCCCCCGATGCCCATCATTTCCCCAAACACTTCCATAACATTTTAATATGGCAATTTTGTTGAACGCAGTTGAAGGATCCAGAAATTATGTTTTGAGTATGACAACCCCCCACAGCCCTCAGGGGTAAGGTTGTAATTTATACACTGGGGGCATATAATGTCGTATAGAAAGTGTTGTCTAAAAACTTCAAAAAGGGTCTTTTGGAAATTAAGAGGGCTATTTCCCTTTTTAATAGTCGAAAGTAATCAGAGGGAGGATCGCCTCAGCCCCATCATTTCCCCAAACATTTTCGATCAACATTTTGATATAGACATTTTGTTCTACGTTGTTGAAAGGTCTGGAAATGATTTCTTTGATGATGACAACCCTCCCCCAATAGCACTCATGACAAGGTTCGTAAATTATGCCCTTGGGGCATATAACGTTTTTATAAAAAGTTGTGTCGTAGAAGCTTCGAAAAGGGCTCATTCGATAGTAAATTGAGAGGACTAGTGCATTTTTATTAGTCGACAGTGATCAGAGGGTAAATATCTCCCTCCATGCCTATCATTTCCCGAAACACTTCCAATCAGTATTTTGATATAGCCATTTTTAAGTCTGTCAGAAAGGTCTGGAAATTATATCTTTGAGGATAACAAATGCCCCCAGCCCTCGCGGCAAGGGTTGTAAGTTATGCCTTGGGGACATTTAGGGTATTTATAGAAAGTCTGGTCATATAAACTTCGAAGGGGGCTCATTGGATTTCTAATCAGACACTCTAGTGCTTTTTTAAAGAGCAAAGTAATCAGAGGGCAGCTATCCTCTCTCCTCTACACGCACGTCATATTGTCCCGAAATGTGTCTAATAGAAATTTTTAGATACCCATTCTATTCAAAATAGTCTAAATATCATATAACAAGGCTTTTGGGGTTGAAACAAACCCCAGAGATTAGGGGCAAGGGTTGTACTTTATACACATGGGGTATTAAAGGTTCTTATCGAAGGGAGGGTTGTTTAACTTCAGAAGAGGCTCAGTCTTTCTCCCTGAAAAAGACTACGGCAATATAAAACGAACAGAAATTAATCAAAAAGCTTTTTACACAAAATAAGTTTTTCAAAAAAAGTAAAGAACTCCATTAAACCAAAATTGAACAAAACTAGGATCAAATAGTCTACCAAGGATGCAACTACCACAAATCAGTATCAATAAATAAATGAAACCAAAAACAAACAGAAATTAAAATTAGTCAAACTCAAAACGATCAGAAATTAATCTGTATAGGGTTCTAAACCCTATGCTTTCCAAAATCTAAAATAAAATTTGTACTTTACTGAAAAAAATTCTTTAAAATTTTTTCACTTTTATAACTTTAAGAAATCAAAAATTAATTAAGATTTAAAGGAGTAAATATCATCATATGTATATGAAACTGACAATGCTCATTTTTTTATTTGAATTTTTTTCAGTAAAGTACAAATTTTATTTTAGCTTTTAGATAGCACAGGGTTTTGAACCCTACACAGATGAATTTCTGCTTGTTTTGAGTTTGACTAATTTTAATTTCTGTTTGTTTTGGGTTTCATTTATTTATTGATAATGATTTTTAATTTTTGAAGATTGACACCGAGGGTACCCGCAGCCAACCTCCCACACCCCGATTACTAATAAGCGTGGTTCAGTAAGCGTTTTCAGTAAGCATGGGTCCCGCGCTTACTGAAACAAAATTAACCGAGCTTAACAACAGTTAAAATACTGTAACCTAGCTAATAAAAAATTATGTTTACTGTAGGTATTCGGGATGTGGGAGGTTGGCTGCTGGTACAAGGGGTGTGGCAAGATGGGATCACTTGGGAATATTTTTTTCCATTATTCATTTTAAAATGAGTCTCAAACTGCTGATTGCAATGAACTATGTAGATGAGTTATTTTCTATGCAAAAAGGTTTTTTTCTTTTTTTACCAGTCACCAATTAAAGCAAATGGAATTTATGAAGTAGCTGAGTATGTTCTATGCAAAAGTGCTCTTTTATTAATTTTTGATGCTCAGTCATCAATTAAAAGATTTGGGCCTTACCAAGTAGGTGAGTTTGTTCTAAGCAAAAGTGTTTTCTTATTAGTTTTAATGCTCAGCCATCAATTTAAAAACTTTACCAAGACTTTAAAAAAGTTTACCCATTAGCTAAGTTTATTCTATGCAAAAGGTTTTTTTTTTATTAATTTTTGATACTCAGTCATCAGTTAAAAGATTTAGAATTAATCAAGTAACTGATTTTGTTCTATACAACAGTACTTTGTTTTATTAATCAACTAAAAGACTTAGAATTTACCAAGTAGTTGAGTTTGTTCTATGCAATATAGCTTTTTTTATTAATTTCTGATATTCACTCACCAATTAAAAGAATTGAAATTTACCTAGTAGTAGAGTTTTCTTTATACAAAAGTACTTTTTAATAATTTTTTATACTCGGTCACCTATTAAAAGGAAGAATTTACCAATTAGTTGAGTTTGTTCTATGTAAAAGTGTTTTTTAGTTAATTTTTTATATTCAGTCATCAATTAAAAGACTTGGAATTTACCAAGTAGCTGAGTGTGGTCTCTGCAAAAGTGTTTTTTCATTAATTTTTAATACTCAGTCACCAATTAAAAAACTTTAAATTTATCAAGTAGCTGAGTTTGTCCTATGTAAAAGTTTTTTATTAATTTTTGATACTCAGTCATCAATTAAATGACTTGGAATTTACCAAGTATCTGAGTTTGTTCTACGCAAAAGTTTTTTTTGTTAATTTTTGATACTCAGTCATCAATTAAAAGACATGTAATTTACCAAGTAGTTGAATTTGTTCTATGTAAAAAAGTTTTTATTAATTTTTGATACTAAGTCACCAATTAAAAACTTTGAATTTACTAAGTAGCTGAATTGGTTCTATGGAAAAGTGCTCTTTTATTAATTTATGATAAACAGTCACCAATTAAAAGACTTGGAATTTTCCGAGTAGTTGAATTTGTTCTGTGCAACAGTATTTTTTTTTATTTAATGTTGATACTCAGTCCTCAATTAAAAGATTAGGAATTTACCAAGTAGTTGAGTTTGTTCTATTCAGAAGTTTTTTCTTATTCATTTTAGATGCTCGACTAAAATACTTGATCAGTTAAAATACTTGGAATTTACCAAGTAGTTGAATTTGTTCTATACTTTTGTACTTTTTTTTTTATTAATTATTGATATTCAGTCACCAAATAAAAGACTACGAATTTACCAAGTAGCTGAATTTGTTCTATGCAAAAGTATATTTTATTAATTATTGATACTCAGTCACAAATTAAAAGACTTGGAATTGACCGTGTAGTTGAAATTGTTCTATGCAAAAGGGGTTTCTTATTAATTTTTGATAATCAGTCATCAATTAAAAGACTTAGAATTTACCAAGTAGTTGCATTTTTTGTATACAAAAGTACTTTTTATGAATTTTTGATACTCAGTAATCAATTAAAAGACTTTGAATTTATCTAGTAGCTGAGTTTGTTCTATGCAAAAGTGGTTTTATTTTTTAATTTTTAATATTCAGTCATCAATTAAAAGACTTTAATTTACCAAGTAGTTGATTTTGTTGTATGTAAAAGTATTTTCTTATTACTTTTGATTTTCACTCATGAGTTAAAAGACTTCGAATTTTCCAAGTAGTTGATTTTGTTCTATGCAAAAATTTTTCTTATTAATTTTTCATCATCGGTCATCATTTAAAAGACTTGGAATTTATCATATAGTTAAATATTTCTGTAAAAGTGCTTTCTTAAAATAAATTTTGATACTCAGTCATCAATAAAAAGACATGGAATGTACCAAGTAGTTGAATTTTTTCTATGCAAAAGTAATTTTCTGTTCATTCATGATACTCAGTCATCAATTAAAAGACTTGGAATTTACCAAGTAGTTGAATTTTTCTATGCAAAAGTAATTTTCATATTAATTTTTGATATTCTGTCACCAATTAAAAGACTTGGAATTTACCAAGTAGTTGAATTCGTTCTAAGCAGAAGTAAGTTTTTATAAATTTTGGTGATCAGTCATCAATTAAAAGACTTGCAATTTACCAAGTAGTTGAGTTTGTTCTATGCAAAAGTGTTTTTTTTTGTTAATTTTTGATACTCAGTCATCAACGAAAAGACTTGGTATTTACAAAGTAGCTTAATTTGTTCTATGCGAAATTACTTTTTTATTAATTTTTGAGGCGCAGTCATCAATTAAAAGATTTGGATTTTATTAAGTAGTTGAGTTTGTTCTATGAAAAAATACTTTTTTATTAATTTTTTATACTCAGTGTCCAATTAAAAGACTTAGAATTTACCTAGTAGTTGAATTTGTTCTATGCAAAATTACTTTTTGTTATTAATTATTGATATTCAGTCAAAAATGAAAAGACTTAGAATTTACCAAATAGTTGTATTTGTTCTATGCAAAAGTACTGGTTTTTTTATTTTTTTATGATACTCAGTCATTAATTAAAAGACTAATGAGTCTGCTAGTATATCTAGGTCTCTGAAAATTCCTTTTCTTACATCTCCAACTTTTTGATAAACATTCTAAACGTTTGATATGCTAGCGTACCCTAAAAACAATGATCACATAACAATGTAATGCATAAAATATTTTTATTGATATAACGACATGTAGAATATTAACATAAAAATATGTTACATATATTATTATACATTATTAATATTATTGAATAACTTTGGATATTTTGAATCAGTTCCATAAAATAATTCATCATGTTTTCTCTTGATAGTGTAGGTATTCTCATCTCTTAGTTCGTAATCAGTAGAATAATCATTAATCCATTTTGAGTCATTCACAGTTTTTATTGTGGTGTCATCTACAGATTCAGTATGCCTTTTGTCTTTGGTATTATGAGGTACATTGACTATACCTGTTGGTATATGATCAATGGTAGTAAGAATGTTAACATGCGCTATATTTTCCATCAATTCGTCTTTATATTCATTAGTGATATTGTCTGCCAATGCACTTTTTTTTGCATGCTATTTCACTGTCTGTTATCACTTTGTTTTTACACAGGTAACAGTTGTGGCACGTAGACAAGATATAGCTTATGATATTAGCGCAGCAATAGGCCTTTCTTTTTTTGCTGTCATTTGAATACTTATACCACAGAGATGAAGAAAGGATTTATTAATGGGTAACGCGTTACCAGAACAATTATTTAGAAGTTCCTTCTCTTCATCAGCTATTATTTTTATGTTGGCGTTCTCTTTGAGATATATCATCTCTCGATATCTCTCTCTCGCATATCCACCATCAGCAATATTGAATGGTTTCGGTAATCCAAAGGAATTTAATCTCTCACTGCAATTACAACGCACTCACAGATTGCCAATATGATCTCCACTAGTACTTGTTTCTTAGTTCAAATATTTGTCTGGGGCAGCATTCAACGCAACGATGACTTTATCATGTGCACACACTTTCTTTGAACATTTCATCTTCACTTTTTTTAAATAATATGATATAAGTATTGAACCTTTCAATGTAAAAAAATACTGATTGAAAATATACAATAAACTAGGTAGTGTGGATAACCATCCATAGAGTGCCACTGTGGCAGCCACATAGTCTCAATGAACGGCCATAGAGTACTATTGGTACAGCCGCACAAAGAAAAAGAGTTGAAAAAATTTCCGTAAAAAAATTTCAGTCCAAAAAAAGAAAAGTGTTCCTACAAACATTATTTTTCTAATAGTAAAATAACGATTAACATATCTAGATCATTCTCATTTCGTATTTTGAAAATCTTGAATGTGATTTTTTTGTTTTAAGTATATTTCATGTCAATCTAAGACCAGCAAAAAAAGTTGAAAAAATATGTTAAAAAACATACAAAATAAAGAATAAAAGGTAAAAAAATTTTAAAAAAAATTAAACTTAAAAAGAGGGACCAGAAAGCTGAGGGAGGGGGCATTGGGGCCCCATCGTCACAGGCCATTTTTATATCTAGTTTTCTTGTAAAAATATTCATGATCATAATATTTGGTGTTCTAGTCGGAGTCCAATTGTCTCCAAAATAAGTAGCCCCAATCTCGGTTATATAGAGCATACTACTCACTACCACTTTTAATACTACTGTTACTGTTACAACTACTACTATTACTACGGCTACTACTACTACTACTGCCACTACTGCTACTGTCACCATTCAAACCACTACGACTACTACTACTACTTGTACTACTACTACTACTACTACTACTACTACTACTACTACTACTTCTACTACTACTACTACTACTACCATTACAATAACTACTACTCTACTACAACTACTACCACTACTGCTAGTACTACCACTCCTACCACTGTAATTACTGCTTCTGTAGGGAATGCTACAAGGCTGAAGGTTTTTAAGTAAAAATTAGAAGAAATGTTGAGGGGAAAGTTGAATTAAATCAAAACCTTTTATTTGCCTACACATTGTCAAAAGTGCATATCAGCGATGTGTTTGGGACGGCTTACCGTATCAAGCTAAAACTTCAAAAGCATCGTGAGGGGGATGTTCAACTGGCCAAAAGGCAATGTGTGCATGCCATTACTGCTATTATTCCTGTTTCTACTACTTATACAAAACTACTATTCCTACTACTCTACTACTATGATACCAGTGCTATTAAGACTAAGGGCGTAAAGGTGAAAATTTGAGAGAACATAGAGGGAAAATTTGGACTAAATAAAAACACCCTATGTGCATACAGATTGTCAAAAAGGCGTATCTCAGGAATGGTTCGGGGAATTAAGTTGGAACTTTCAAAGAACACTTAAAGAGGAAGATCAATTGACCAAAAGGCAACATGTGCACGCTACTACTATTAATACTATAACTGCTACTGCTACTGCTACTACTACTCCAACTACTACTTCTATTGCAACCACTACTAACGCTAAGGGTATAAAGACGAAAATTTAGGGAATTGTTGAAGGAGAAGATGAATAAATTATAACAGACTATAGAAATTTCGAAGGGGGCTCATTCGATGGGATATTGAAAGCTCTGATGCCTTTTTTAACAATAGTAGATTGTACATATTGAATTCTACGACCGCAATAGGACCATGTTATTCTACGACCGCCATAGGACCATGTTATTCTACGACCGCCATAGGACCATGTTATTCTACGACCGCCATAGGACCATGTTATTCTGACACCTCCATAGCAATTTCTATGTTATTTGCGTACGCCTCTGCACCTTTTCAAAGAGAGCGAGTATCCTCGCACATGGCATATTGAATTCTATGGAAGCTATAGCTAGGAATTCTAACAGCCTTATGGAATTCTATGGAAGCTATAGCAAGGCTGGTTTGGTGGGTATAATCTGGTTTGGTAGGTGTATTCTGGTTTGGTGGGTATAGTCAGGTTTAGTTTTTCAAAGAGTGAGTATTTGACATTTTTGCAAAAAGGGATAAGGAATTCGGAAATTGGACACTATGAACGATATTAATTAATGTTTTGAATAATAGGAGTGTGAATGATTCTAATTAGTGATTGGATTGTATGAAGGTGGAGAAAAAAAGGATTAAACTGATTAACAGTTAAGTTAACCCCGAAGGGGTTTTTAACTCAGGTAACTGGTTATAAGTTTGAAACAACGCCAGTCTATGAAAATGGCTAATGATGATGGAATGACATTGTGAGTTGACCTAGCTTTACCTCTCCGATGTGTCAATTTTGGAGGGAAAATCAAAAAACTCAGAATCGAAAATAAATGGGATCTGCCTCAAGGGGAAGGTTCAGAGGCCCTTCGTTCCCCCATTTCTGGGGGCAGGGGAGGGGGGGTCAATTTTTGAGGGAAAACCAAAAATACTCAGAATCGAAAATAAATGGGATCTGCCTCAAGGGGAAGGCTCAGAGGCCCTTCGTTCCCCCATTTCCAAGGGCAGGGGAGGGGGGGTCAATATTGGAGGGAAAAGCAAAAATACTCGGATTAGAAAATAAGTGCAATGTGCCTCCACGGCAAGGCGCAGAGGCCCTTCTGTCCTCCATTTCTGAGCGCAGAAGAGAGGTCAGTTGCGGAAGGACATCCAAAAGTACTCAAAATCATAAATAAATGCGAGCTTCCACAAGGGGAAGGCTCAGGGGCCCTTCGTTCCCCCATTTCTGAGGGCCGGGGGGGGGGGGTCAATTTTGGAGGGAAAACCCAAAATACACAGAATCCAAAATAAATTGGATCTGCCTCACGGGGAAGGCTCAGAGGCCCTTCGTACCCCCATTTCTGAGGGCAGTGGAGGGGGGGGTCAATTTTGGAGGGAAAACCAAAAATACTCAGAAACGAAAATAAAGTGGATCTGCCTGAAGGGAAAGGCTCAGATGCTCCTCCTTCACCCTTTTCTGAGGGCAGGGGATGTGTCAATTTTGGAGTGGAAACTAAAAATACTCAGAATTAAAAATAAATGGTATCTGCCACACGGGAGAGGCTATGAGCCCCTTCGTACCCCGATTTCTGAGAGCAAGGGAGGAGGGGGGTCAGCAGGGGACAAAAAACTAAGAATACTTCTGTACTTGGTGTCAATTTAAAACAAAATTTTTATGTTAAATAAGTAGTTTTTGTATCATTTAAAAGAGCTTTACGTGATTTGAGAGACTAGGTTGACTGAGTCCGTGTGGTTTTTTTTTACTTAGTGTCCATTAAAAACGAAATTTGTGTGTTAAATAAGTAGTTCTTGTATCTTTTAAATGAGCTTTCGGAATTCGAGAGACTCTGTTGCCTGATTCCGTGTGGTTTTTCTTTACTTAGTGCTCATTAAAAACGAAATTTTTGTTGTAAATAAGTAGTTCTTGTATCTTTTAAAAGAGCTTTATGGGGTTTGAGAGACTTGGTTGCCTGATTCCGTGTGGTTTTTATTTACTTGGTGCCCATTAAAAACGAAATTTTTGTGTTAAATAAGTAGTTCTTGTATCTTTTGAAAGAGCTTTACGGGGTTTGTGAGACTCGGTGGTTTTGTATTTTTTTCAATTTTCTTACTAGAAGAGAGCTTCACGGGGTAGGAGAGGCTAGGTTGCCTGATTCCGTGTGGTTTTTATTTACTTGGTGCCCATTAAAAACAAAAATTTGTTTTTAAATAAGTTTTTCTTGCATAGTTTAAAATAGCTTTGCGGGGTTTTAGAAAATTTGTTGCTTGATTCTGTGTGGTTTTTCTTTACTTGGTGCCCATTAAAAACGAAATTTTTGTGTTAAATAAGTCGTTCTTGTATCTTTTAAAAGAGCTTTACGGGGTTTGAGAGACTCTGTTGCCTGATTGCGTGTGTTTTTTATTTTCTTAGGTCCTATTAAAAACATCATTTTTGTGTTACATTATTTTTTCTAGTATCTTTTAAAAGAGACATACAGGGTTTGAGAGTCGCGGGTGCATGGTTTTGTATGGTTTTTCTTTGCTTGTTGCTCAAAAATATAGAAATTTTTGTGTTATATAAGTAATTCTTGTATCTTTTAAAAGAGATTTACAGAGTTTAAGAGACTCGGTTGCATTGTATTTTCCATAATTTTCTTACAAGAAACTAGAGTTTATGGCCAAAAATCCCTTATTGGCTCAGATTTTATAGAAATGGTTTTATTTTTTGATCTGAAAATAGACTAAAGTTCCAGATTTGAACCAGAGAATTATATTTTCCATAATTTTCTTACATCTTTGGAAATCATTAACGATAACAAACATGTTTTCGACCAGATGGGTTTTTAAAACACATTCAGCATGGCGTGCGCTATTTTTTTTTTTATCATGAACCCTTTAGAGACCAATTTGATAGCAGGTGTTTACAACTAAGGGGGAAACTGGCCCAACCAAAGAGTATTTATATTCTTGTCACTTTTCATTCCCCAAATTTTTCAAAGCTGGTTTTTACGACTAAGGGGAAACTGGCCTAACAAAAGAGTATTTATATTCATATCACTTTTTATTTCCACAATTTTTCAAAGTGGGTGTTTACAACTAAGAGGAATGGCAGAAGGAGGTGTTAGCGAAGTTATATTGGAGGGAGAGTTGCTAGCGAAAAACCCGTGTAAATGAGTTGAAATAAAAATTTTTAACAATAAATGAATGAAAAGGGTTTTGGAGGATATGGGTTGATTTCCAGAAGGATGTATTAGTGAAGTTATAGTGGAGGGCGAGTTGCTAGCGAAAAACCCATGTGGATGAGTTGAAATAAATTTTTTTAACAAGAAATGAATGAAAAATGTTTAATTGGCAGAAGGATGTATTAGCGAAGTTATAGTGGAGGGCGAGTTGCTAGCGAAAAACCTGTGTGAATGAGTTGAAATAAAAAAATTAAACAATAAATGACTGAAAAGGGTTTTGGGGGAGATGGGTTGATTGGCAGAAGGATGTATTAGCGTAGTTATAGTGGAGGGCGAGTTGCTAGTGAAAAACCCGTATGGATGAGTTGAAATAAAAAAATTTAACAAGAAATGGCTGAAAAGTGTTTTGGGGGAGATGGGTTGCTTGGCAGAAGGATGTATTAGCGAAGTTATAGTTGAGGGCAAGGTGCTAGCATAAAACCTAAGCTAATATGGGTTTTTGACCGTAAACTCTAGTTTTTTGTAAGATAATTATGGAAATTACAATGCGTTGGTTCATAGGTGAGACTTAAGTCCAGGTATAGATCAAAATATAAACAATTTATGTAGAATCTGAGCTAATAAGCGTTTTTGACCATAAACTCTAGTTTCCTGTAAGAAAATTTGGAAAAATACAATTCTCTCGTTCAAATGTGAAACTTAGGTCCATTCTCTGGTTCAAATGTGAAACTTAAGTCCAGTTTTGGATACTCATAATAATGAGGACTGATGGTTCTAATTCAATATTTTTTTTCCATAAAAACAAACTATTTTTTTTTTAAACTTCGAAATTATTCAACTTTATTTTTTTTGTACGTATCTTAAAATGACAAAATATGCTTACGGCTCTAACAATTTTACTCTATGATTGGTCAGAGACACAATAAGGCTTTCCAACTGGTATTCTATGTCCGGATATCGACACTACCTAGTCTATTACATGTATTAAAGCAGTATTTTTTACGCAGTGGAACGATAAAAACATAAGTCATATCTTTTTAAAAAGTGAAGATGGAGCATTTTAATAAAGTGTGTTCACATGTCAATGTTATTGTAGCATTGAATGCTGACAAGGAGAAGTATTTAAACTATGAAACAAGTAAAGATGATAGCACTATTGGAAATGTATGTGTGCATTGTCATGACAGTGAGGAATTTAATTTCTTTGGAGTACCAAAAAAATTCAACTCTTCTTATGGTGGATATGTAAGAGTGAGATATCCAGAGATGATAGCACTCAAAGAAAATGCCAACATAAAAATAATAGTTGATGAAGAGGGACATCTTCTTGCCAGTACTTGTGGTAACATGCTACCTCTTGTTGCACCCCATCGTCAACTTTCGAGTATTAACATTCAACGGAAGATCAAAAGCAGACAGATATAATCTCATACTAATATCATAAACCATATCCTATCGACGTGCTGAAACTATTACCTTTGTAAAAATAATGTTGTAATAGATAGTTAAATTGCAGGAAAAATAAAAACGGCATTGGGAGAAAATATCCCTAAGGAATATAAAAGATGAAAAACAAAGTGCCAGCAAACGTCACTACCATTAATCAAACAATTAATGAACCAAATAATAGCAAAGATGAAGTGCATATTGAACATGTGGATGACCCCCCATTAGAAATGTGTTCACAAGCTAGTATTATTGTAGCATTGAATTCTAACAAGGAGAAGTATTTGAACTATGAAACAAGTACAAGTGGTAGCATTATCAGAAACGTATGCATGCGTTGTCATGTGTGTCATCTCTGTGTGTGTATCGTCTCTGTGTGTTGTGTGTGTGTGTGTCTTCTCTCTGCGTGTGTCTTGTCTCTGTGCGTGTGTCGTCTCTGTGTGTGTGTGTGTGTGTGTCGTCTCTGTGTGTGTGTCTTCTCTGTGTGTGTGTGTCGTCTCTGTGCGTGTGTCATCGCTATGTGTGTGTCGTCTGTGTGTGTATGTGTGTGTGTGTTGTCTCTGTGTGCGTGTCGTCTGTGTGCGTGTGTCTTCTCTCTGTGTGTTGTTTTCTCTCTGTGTGTGTGTCGTCTCTGTGTATGTGACGACACACACAACTGTGTATGTGTCAACATGTGTCGTCGCTATGTGTGTGTCGTCTCTGTGTGTGTGTGTGTGTGTATGCGTGCACGTTTGTGTGTGTGTGTGTTCGTGTGTGTGTGTGTGTGGGTTGTCTCTGTGTGCATGTAAATTTCTGTATTGTGTATCCAAGAGGTGAATTCAAGAGAGAGTTTGTTACTTACTTACTTACTTACCTCGTCACTTGCTTACTTACTTACTTACCTACTTACCTACATTTTTTTCGTTATGATACCTAGATTTTGACAATGTTATTTAATGTTTCTGACAATAGATTTACGCAAATTCTTTTTCATAAATCGTCTATGTTTTAATAGACATTCTAAACGCTTGATATGTTAGCTTACTCTAAAAAATAATGAATACATAACAATGTAACATTTTTAATGAAATAATGTTATGTAGAATATTGATACAAAAATATATTATGATACATTATTAATATCAATGATTAACTTTGGACATTTTGAAGCTGTTCCATAAAATATTTCACCATATTCTTTCTTGACATTGCAGTTATTGTCTTCTCTTAGTTTGTAATCAGTAGAATAATCATTATTCCATTTTGAATCATACACAATTTTTACTGGTGTCTCATGAACAGGCTCAATATGCTTTTCGTCTTTGGTATTAAATGATTCATTGACTGTTTGATCAATGTCAGTAACGTTTGCTGGTGCTTTGTTTTTCATCGTTTCATCTTTATATTCTATAGTGATTTTTTCTGACAATGTCCTTTTTATTTTTCTGGCAATTTCACTGTTTATTATCACATTATTTTTACACAGGTAACAGTTTCGGCACGTAGACAAGATATGGTTTACGATATTAGTAGCAGAGTAGGCCTTTCTTTTCCTCTTTGCTTTCGTTTGAATGCTAATACCTGAAAGCCGACGAAAGGTTCTATCAATAGGCAGCATGTTACCTATAGCACTAGCATGAAGATACCCCTCTTCATCAACTATTATTTTTATGTTGGCATTCTCTTTGAGTACTAACATCTCTGGAAATGATACTTTCGCATATCCACCATTTGTATAATTGAATTTTTTTGGTATTCCAAAGAAATTAAATTCCATAGTGTCATGACAACGAATGCAAACGTTTCCGATAATGCTACCACTTGTACTTGTTTCATAGTTCAAATACTTCTCCTTGTTAGCATTCAATGCTACAATAATACTAGCATGTGAACACATTTATAATGGGGGGTCATCCACATGTTCAATATGCACTTCATCTTTGCTATTATTT
This sequence comes from Artemia sp. Qi Xiang Cuo, assembly GCF_049724085.1. Lineage (NCBI taxonomy): Eukaryota > Metazoa > Arthropoda > Branchiopoda > Anostraca > Artemiidae > Artemia > Artemia sp. Qi Xiang Cuo. Next base: position 43,186,972 of record NC_142795.1, read on the forward strand.
GGTTCATTAATTGTTTGATTAATGGTAGTGACGTTTGCTGGCACTTCGTTTTTCATCGATTCATCTTTATATTCCTTAGTGATATTTTCTGCCAGTGCCATTTTCTTTGAGTGCTATCATCTCTGGATATCTCACTCTTGCATATCCACCATAAGAAGAGTTGAATTTTTTGGTACTCCAAAGAAATTAAATTCCTTATTGTCATGACAATGCACACATACATTTCCAATAGTGCTATCATTTTTACTTGTTTCATAGTTTAAATACTTTTCCTTGTCAGCATTCAATGCTACAATAACATTGACATGTGAACACACTTTATTGAAATGCTCCATCTTCACTTTTTTAAAAGATATGACGTATGTGTTTATCGTTCCACTGTGTAAAAAATACTGCTTTAAACCATGTAATAGACTAGGTAGTGTCGATATCCGGACATAGAATACCAGTGGGAAAGCCACATTGTGTCTCTGACCAATCACAGAGTACAATTGTTAGAGCCGTAAGCATATTTTGTCATTTTAAGATACGTAAAGAAAAAATAAAGTTGAATAATTTCGAAGTTTAAAAAAAAATAGTTTGTTTTTATGAAAAAAATATTGAATTAGAACCATCAGTCCACATTATTATGAGTATCCAAAACTGGACTTAAGTTTCATATTTGAACCAGAGAATGGACCTAAGTTTCACATTTGAACGAGAGAATTGTATTTCTCCTAATTTTCTTACAGGAAACTAGAGTTTATGGTCAAAAACCCTTATTAGCTCAGATTCTACATAAATTGTTTATATTTCGATCTGTACCTGGACTTAAGTCTCACCTATGAGCCAACGAATTGTATTTTCAATAATTATCTTACAAAAAACTAGAGTTTACGGTCAAAAACCCTTATTAGCTTAGATTTTACGCTAGCAACTTGCCCTCCACTATAACTTCGCTAATACATCCGTCTGCCAATCAACCCATCTCCCCCAAAACACTTTTTAGCCATTTCTTGTTAATTTTTTTTATTTCAAGTCATCCACACGGGTTTTTCGCTAGCAACTCACCCCCCACTATAACTATGCTAAGACATCCTTCTGCCAATCAACCCATCTCCCCCAAAACCCTTTTCAGTCATTTATTGTTAAATTTTTTCTATTTCATCTCATTCACACGGGTTTTATGATAGCAACTCGCCCTCCACTATAACTTCGCTAATACATCCTTCTGCCAATTAAATACTTTTCAGTCATTTCTTGTTAAAAAAAAATTATTTCAACTCATCCACACGGGTTTTTCGCTAGCAACTCGCCCTCCACTATAACTTCACTAATACATCCTTCTGGTAATCAACCCATCTCCCCCAAAACCCTTTTCAGTCATTTATTGTTAAAAATTTTTATTTCAACTCATACACACGGGTTTTTCGCTAGCAACTCGCCCTCCACTATAACTTCGCTAATACATCCTTCTGCCATTCATCTTAGTTGTAAAAACCCACTTTTAAAAATTTGGGGAACGAAAAATGATAAGAATATAAATACTCTTTGATCGGACCAGTTTTCCCTTAGTTGTAAACAAAAGCTTCGAAAAATTGGGGGAACGAAAAGTGAGAAGAATATAAATACTCGTTGGTTGGGCAAGTTTCCCCCTTAGGTGTAAACACCCGCTATCAAATTGGTCTCTAAAGGGTTCATGATAAAAAAAAAATAGCGCACGCCATGCTGAATGTGCTTTCAAAAACCCATCTGGTCGAAAACATGTTTGTTATCGTTAATGATTTCCAAAGATTTAAGAAAATTGTGGAAAATACAATTCACTGGTTCAAATCTGAAACCTTAGTATATTTTCAGATCGAACAATAAAATCATTTCTATAAAATCTGAGCTAATAAGGGTTTTTGACCGTAAAATCTAGTTTCTTGTAAGAAAATTACGGAAAATATAATGCAACCGAGTCTCTTAAACTCCATAAAGCTCTTTTAAAAGATACAAGAACTTCTTATTTAACACAAAAATTTCGTTTTTAATGAGCACCAAGTAAAGAAAAGCCACACGGAATCAGGCAACAGAGTCTCTCAAACCCCGTAAAGCTCTTTTAAAAGATACAAGAACTACTTATTTAACACGAAAATTTCGTTTTTAATGGGCACCAAGTAAAGAAAAAACCACACGGAATCATGCAACAGAGTCTCTCAAACCCCGTAAAGCTCTTTTAAAAGATACAAGAACTACTTATTTAACACAAAAATTTCGTTTTTAATGGGCACCAAGTAAAGAAAAACCATACGGAATCAGGCAACCGAGTCCCTCAAACCCCGTAAAGCTCTTTTAAAAGATACAATAACTACTGATTTAACAAAAAAATTTCGTTTTTAATGGGCACAAAGTAAAGAAAAACCACACGGAATCAGGCAACCGAGTCTCTCAAACCCCATAAAGCTCGTTTCTTGTAAGAAAATTGTGAAAAATATAATGCAACCGATTCTCTCAAACTCTGTAAAGCTCTTTTAAAAGATACAACAACTACTTATTTAATACAAAAAGTTCGCTTTTAATGGGCACCCAGTAAATAAAAACCACATAGAATCAGGCAACAAAGTCTCTCAAACCCCATAAAGCTCGTTTCTTGTAAGAAAATTATGGAAAATATAATGCCACCGAGTCTCTCAAACCCCGTAAAGCTCTTTTAAAAGATACAAGAACTACTTATTTAACACAAAAATTTCGTTTTTAATGGGCACCAAGTAAAGAAAAACCACACGGAATCAGGCAACCAAGTCTCTCAAACCCCGTAAAGCTCTTTTAAAAGATAGAAGAACTACTTATTTAACACAATATTTTTTTTTTTAATGGGTAATAAGTAAAGAAAAACCACACGAAATCATGCAACTGAGTCTCTCAAACCCTACAAAGCTCTTTTGAAAGATACAAGAACTTCTTATGTACAACAAAAATTTCGTTTTTAATGAGCACTAAGTAAAGAAAAACCACACGGAATCAGGCAACAGAGTCTCTCAGATCCCGTAAAGCTCTTTTAAAAGATACAAGAACTACTTATTTAACACAAAAATTTCGTTTTTAATTGGCACCAAGTAAAGAAAAACCACACGGAATCAGGCAACAGAGTCTCTCAAGCCCCTTAAAGCTCTTTTAAAAGATACAAAAACTACTTATTTAACACAAAAATTTCGTTTTTAATTGGCACCAAGTAAAGAAGTATTTTTGGTTTTCCCTCCAAAATTGACCCCCCTCCTCTCCTGCCCTCAGAAATGGGGGAACGAAGGGCCTCTGAGCCTTGCCCTTGAGGCAGATCCCATTTATTTTCGATTCTGAGTATTTTTAGTTTTCCCTCCAAAATTGACCCCTCCCCTGCCCTCAGAAATGGGGGAAGGAGGGGCCTCTGAGCCTTGCCCTCGAGGTAGATCCCAATTATTTCCGATTCTGAGTATTTTTGTTTTTCCCTCCAAAATTGACTCCCCCCCCCCTTCCCTGCCCTCAGAAATGGGGGACCGAAGGGCCTCTGAGCCTTCCCCTTGAGGCAGATCCCATTTATTTTCGATTCTGAGTATTTTTTGTTTTCCCTCCAAAATTGACCCCTCCCCTGCCCTCAGAAATGGAGGAAGGAGGGGCCTCTGGGCCTTGCCCTTCAGGCAGATCGCATTTATTTTCGATTCTGAGTATTTTTGGTTTTCCCTCGAAAATTGACCCCCCCTCCCCTGCCCTCAGAAATGGGGGAACGAAGGGCCTCTGAGCCTTCCCCTTGAGGCAGATCCCATTTATTTTCGATTCTGAGTATTTTGGGTTTTCCTTCCGCATTTGACCTCCCTTCCCTTGCTCTCAGAAATGGAGGAAGGAGGGACCTCTGCGCCTTGCCGTTGAGGCAGATCCCATTTATTTTTTAATCTGAGTATTTTTGGTTTTCCCTCCAAAATTGACCCCTCCCCTGCTCTCAGAAATGGAGGAACGAAGGGCCTCTGAGCCGTCCCCTTGAGGCAGATCCCATTTATTTTTTTTTCTGTTTTTTGTTTTTTTTCGCTCACAATTTTACCCCCCCCCTCCCCTGCCCTCAGAACATAGAGACATACGGGCCTCTGTGTCGTCTACTTACGGCCGATGCCAATTATTTTAGATTCTGTTTATTTTTTATTTTCCCTCCAAAATTGACACATTGGAGAGGTAAAGCTAGGTCAACTCACAATGTCATTCTATCGTCGTTAGCCATTTTCATAGACTGATGTTTCAAACTTATAACAAATTACCTGAGTTAACAACCCCTTCGGGGTTAACTTAACTGTTAATCAGTTTAATCTTTTTTTTCTCCACCATCATACAATCCAATCACTAATTAGAATCATTCACACTCCTATTATTCAAAACATTAATTAATATTGTTCATAGTGTTCAATTTGCGAATTCCTTATCCCTTTTTGCAAAAATGTTAAATACTCACTCTCTTTGAAAAACTAAACCAGACGATACCCACCAAACCAGACTATACCCACCAAACCAGATTATACCCACCAAACCAGCCTTGCTCTAGCTTCCATAGAATTACATATGGCTGTTAGAATTCCTTGCTATAGCTTCCATAGAATTCAATATGCCATGTGAGAGGATACTCACTCTCTTTGAATAGGTGCAGAGGTGTACGCAAATAACATAAAGATTGCTATGGAGGTGTCAGAATAACATGGTCCTATGGCGGTCGTAGAATAACATGGTCCTATGGCGGTCGTAGAATAACATGGTCCTATGGCGGTCGTAGAATAACATGGTCCTATTGCGGTCGTAGAATTCAATATGTACAATCTACTAACAATCAAAAGTGATTGGACGGCAACCAGCCCTCTCCCCACTGCCTATCATTTCCCCAAAAATACCCAATAAAAATTTTAGATTGTTATTTTGTTAAGCGTAGTTGAAAGGTCTAGTAATTATGTTTTTGATGATGACAAGCCCCCCCCTCCACAAAAACCTCAGGGCAAGGGCTATAAGTTATAAAAGTATCCCATTATTAACATATAAGCAAGGGATGGTCGCATAAACTACGAAGGGGGATTATTGGATTGTAAATCGGAAGTTCTAGTGGCCTTTTTAAGAGTCAAAAGTGATGGAAGGGCAACTAGCCCCCCCCCCGCTCGATGTCATTTTTCTCCAAATGCATCCGATACAAACTTTGAGATAACTATTTTGTTCAAAATGGTCTAAAAATCATAGAACAAGGCGGTTCAGGCTTGAAACAACCCCTCAGAATCTGGGAACAAGGATTGTAAACTATGCTCCGGGGGTAAACGAGGTTTTTATGTAAGGTATTGTCGTATACACTTTAGAGGATGCTCATTTAATTGGAAATTGGAAGTTCTAGTTCCCTTACAAGAGTAAAAAATGATGGAGGGGAACTAGCCTCACCCCAAGCCCTCTTTTTAATAAACCCATCTGATTGAAATTTTGGGATAGCCATTTTGTTCAAAATAGTCCAAAGGACATTCAAGAATGCCTCCAGGTTTAACACAACCCATCAGAGCCCTGGGATAAGGGTTGTAAGTTATGCCCTGGGGGTATATATGGTTTTTATGGAAAGGGTTATCGTATAAACTTTGGATGGGGCTCATTTGATTGGAAATTGGAAGTTATAGCGCCCTTATTAATAGTCAAAAGTGATTTGAGGGCAACCAGATATCACTACATTCCACACCCATCATTTCCCAAAACAAAAATCCAATAAAAATTTTGAAATAAAAATGAAAAAATAAAGAAAAAAATATTAATAAAGAAAAAAGACTAATAAAGGAAAGAAGAAAAATGCAGAGCAATAAGCAAACAAAGGAAAGGAAGCAAAGCAAACTTGTAATAAATTCAAAATATCACATCACGAAACGAGCTACATAACTGACAAACGAGTTAGCGGAGACTAGTACAAATTACCTAAATCTCGTTTATACGCAAGTTATTCGAGTTAGATACAGTAAGTGCTAGTACGACTATCTATGACAGAATATATTTGCCTAAGTTCAGAATTTGAATGCCAAGGCGGCAAACTTATCAGGTACTTAGCCAACTTTTAATAGCTTGTGCGCGTTTTTTGTCTCTCGGTGATAGTGAGCATTTCCCAAAATGGGGGAATGGTCAAAGTATTACGTCTTACAAGCGCGTTAAATAGGCGACTCAGAATACGGCAATTTACGACATTCTTCTAAGTGTGACAGCTTTTCCGTACCTGGAGCACAAATTTTTGTAAATATTTCGGCAAATAAATCCGCGCATCATCCTTGAATCGCAGCCAAATACAACTGCTAGGTATCTCAACGAGTTACTACGACAGATAACTTCTCCCGATGGTGTACATGGATTGTATTGCTGCTCGTGACTAGAGTATACAAGAAACTCCGCTTTTGTAGGGTTTACCTTTAGGCCGATACTATTATATAGCTCAATGGTTTGAGAGAATTTCTTATAAATCTAATAAAGATGAGCTCAAAAGAGGTCATTATCATATGAAATAAAAGACACATCAATATTTTCAAGAGAAAGAGTACCAGCTATATTTCTCGTCACCAAAAATATGGCGCAGTTGAAAACAATTGGGCTGAGGACTGAGCCCTGGCGCAAACCTCAGCTTATCGGTATTATATTAGTCAGCTAAGCCTTAAGTTGTCCATCCTCATAAACTTGCCCCAAAACAACCTGGATAAACGAATGTAAATACCAATCCCGTAAAACACGCACAATACCAATATCAACACCGGGCTCAAGTAGTGCAAGTAAAAATTGAGGATGCAAAACCAAGTCGAACGCGGCTGTGTTATCTACACTACACTTGTGAAGTGGGATATGGGTGTAATCAAAATGGCTTAATATTTTCCATACAAGTCGGTGAGCAGATGCGCAACCACGGTAAGCCTGGAAACCAAACTGCTTATCTCCAACCAGACATTTACTTATCAAATGAGGCGCTAAAACACGCTTGAATACTTTACTAATCATGGAAGACATTGTAATTGGCCTGTATGAAGAGCATTTGAACTTATCCCCACTCTGTTTTGGGACGTTCGTTTGTTTTACCACAGCAAAATACATTAGTAGTAAGGCATCTATATATTTGAACCCTACGCCTGAGGCATGGATATGTGTGTAGGTTTTCAAGTAATTGGGTTACCAGGGTCATTTAATACCGGTCCTATTAAGGACAAGTTTTTTCTGATGTAGATTTCTAGTTCATGATATACAAGTTTGTTTTTTTTAGGTTAAATCCGTGGTCATTCATCTGTAAGTTGATTAGTAGGTTTTTTTTTTAAACTTGGCTATTCGTTTCATGGTTTTCATTAATAGAACGAGTAATGTTTTTGAAAAGGGTAATTACTTCTTTAGTTTACGAGATTTGCGAATTTTTTGCGAAAAGGTATTTGCGTAAAGGTATTGCGATGGTTAAGAATGCCTCACGGGTGAAACTACTCTTTTTCGAAAATCAGGCTCCCTGTTTTCAAAACCGCTTTTTCTTCTGAGGCTTGGAGCATTTGGCGGCTAGATATTAAACGTAATGAAATTTATATAATTCCAATCTGCATAAAAATCAAATTCCTGTCAATTGTTATCAAAATTCTATTTTTGAAGTTTCGCTTACTATTGGGTCGTATCCTCCAACGCCACCTATGAAAAGATTCTTTTAAAAGAAACACTTCAAATTGAAAAAAGAAACCATAAGCAAATAATCTTAACAAAGTTTAATCTCTTCCAAAAGAAACTTAAAAAGTAAACAAAGTCAACCCATTTCTCACTGGCAAATTCCTGCGATATTTTTGAGTATATAAAAAATATAATTTCCCATTCATGTTAAACTTTAATTGAACAAATATTAGACAAATCTACTTCACTTATACAAGTAGAATTATCAGCCAAGATTTCTGTCTCAAGAGGTTTATCCGATATTGGAATACGGTTTTTTGGAATGTGCCATTTAAGATGTATCGCTTCTGGAACTTATTTTTAGCCTCAGGTTCTTTACAGGGCTTCTGTCTTCTTCATTAGCATCTATCTTTCCTTTTTCAACCGACTACTTCGTTTCCGTAGCCTCAGAGTTTCTAAGTTTTCTTTTCAGCTTTTGCTGGGTCTTCCGGGTTTTCTTTTCTACTTTTCCTATAAGTGCTTCATCTTTCATATCAATTGGAATTTCCTTCTCTGGTTCACTTATTTCGCACTTGGAATGAAAGTCCAGTTCGTCATAACGAGGATGTAAAGATCCTGATGCCAGCAGAGCATAGGACTTTAACTCACTTTCTGTTAGTTTGTTTATCACTATTGTAGAGGACTTCAATTGTCTCAGAATTCCAGGTATTTCAGCGAGCCTAATGAAATATCTTTCTGTGATTTTTTTTATTTCCTGAAATGGAAACAGAGATCATTGAAATATTGATCTTTTTTCTGCATTTTAAAAAAATATTGCATTCAAAATTCTTTACAGTCTCATGAAATGTAATTAAACAAATATAAAAGATTTTTCAACTAAAGTAAGGAGCAAGTTTAAAACTTATAACAGATTGAAGCTACTTTGTATATAAAGGAGGGACCCCCAATTTTCTTTAAAAAATTTGGAAAAAAGCCAACTTCACAATAAAGAGTAAGGAGTTAAGGATGAGATAGACTTTTGATCTTTTACATAATTAAATAAATAAATAAAAAAATAAAAAACTTGCGAATATTTTCATTCTAACTTAACTTGTAGGAAATAATCGAAGCAAACTCAAAACGAGCAAATCCCCTATGTCTTCCCAATTTAATTTTCCTTCATATGAATACTTTTCATTTTAAACTTAAAATATACTAAATTCTTGATTTTCATTCTAACTTAAACTTCACAATAAAGAGTAATGGGGTTAAGGATGAGACAGACTTTTGATCTTTTACATAATTAAATAAATAAATAAATAAATAAAAAACTTGCGAATATTTTCATTCTAACTTAACTTGTAGGAAATAATCGAAGCAAACTCAAAACGAGCAAATCCCCTATGTCTTCCCAATTTAATTTTCTTTCATATGAATACTTGTCATAATTTGGAAAAAACCAATTAGCTGGGATGCCAAATGGACACTTTTAGTGGCTTTTGGATACTTTTTTTACTTTGAAGGACACGGGGACACTATTGAGTAAAAAAAGGCAAATTTTTGAAAAAAAGGACACTTTTTGGTCATTTTCCGAAATCGAAACCAAATGTCTTTATTTTCTTCTTTTTTTTTTAGTGCTTTTAATTTGTAATTTACTTTTAGGCTTTGGTAACGGCTTACACACTCTTTTCTAATTTTTTTATTTCCTGAAATGGAAACAGAGATCATTGAAATATTGATCTTTTTTCTGCATTGGCAAAAAATATTGCATTCAAAATTCTTTACAGTCTCATGAAATGTAATTAAACAAATATAAAAGATTTTTCAACTAAAGTAAGGAGCAAGTTTAAAACTCATAACAAATTGAAGCTACTTTGTATACAAGGGAGGGACCCCCAAATTTCTTTAAAAATTTGGAAAAAAAGCCAACTTCACAATAAAGAGTAAGGAGTTAAGGATGAGACAGACTTTCGATCTTTTACATAATTAAATAAATAAATAAATAAAAAAAAACTTGCGAATATTTTCATTCTAACTTAACTTGTAGGAAATAATCGAAGCAAACTCAAAACGAGCAAATCCCCTATGTCTTCCCAATTTAATTTTCTTTCATATGAATACTTTTCATTTTAAACTTAAAATATGCTAAATTCTCGATTTTTATTCTAACTTAAACTTCACAATAAAAAGTAATTGGGTTAAGGATGAGACAGACTTTTTATCTTTTACATAATTAAATAAATAAATAAATAAAAAAAAAAATTGCGAATATTTTCATTTTAAATTAACTTGTAGGAAATAGTCGAAGAAAACTCAAAACGAGCAAATCCCCATATGTCTCCCCAATTTAATTTTCTTTCATATGAATACTTGTCATAATTTGGAAAAAAACAATTAGCTGGGATGCCAAATGGACACTTTTAGTGGCTTTTGGATAATTTTTTTTACTTTGAAGGACACAGGGACACTATTGAGTCAAAAAACGCAACTTTTTGAAAAAAAAAGGACATTTTTTGGACATTTTCCAAAATCAAAACCAAATGACTTTATTTTCTTCTTTTTTTGACTGCTTTTAATTTGTACTTTACTTTTAGGCTTTGGTAACGGACACACACACACACACACACACACACACACACACACACACACACACACACACACACACACACACACACACACACACACACACACACACACACACACACACACACACACACACACACACACACACACACACACACACACACACACACACACACACACACACACACACACACACACACACACACACACACACACACACACACACACACACACACACACACACACACACACACACACACACACACACACACACACACACACACACACACACACACACACACACACACACACACACACACACACACACACACACACACACACACACACACACACACACACACACACACACACACACACACACACACACACACACACACACACACACACACACACACACACACACACACACACACACACACACACACACACACACACACACACACACACACACACACACACACACACACACACACACACACACACACACACACATGTCTGACATACTTATTAGATATTTCGACTATGCTGAACAAAATGCGCCAGCTCTCTTCTCGGCGGGCCATGTAACCTCGTCTAAATTAACCATAAAAATGAAATAAAGTTATGTCGACTTTGCATATTATTAATTGGAATTTAACACTTAAACGCACTTGCAAAAATCCGGGGAAGAATTTTTTTTTTTTTTTTGAAACGCTTTCTGGGTTTCATTACAAAAGTGACGTGCGTACATAGGCTAACCTAACCTATGATCACACATACACATACGCAGCCAAGCGTGGTGAACTTTGTCTAGCATATCACAACTGTGCAACGCGTGGTGGAAATTAAAGGTGTAAAAGTAAAACCATTTGTATTTTTTAAGTAAAGTGTAAATTTTGTTTGTGTCTTGGGAAGACATATGGAGTTTAGCGTCCAACTTATGTTAATTTCTGCTCGTTTTGAGATTGACTCGGTTAATTATTATAGTTTTTATTCGCTTCAGGTTTCATTTATACGAGTTGCACTTTACTTTCACCTTGCTTCCCCAAAAAAAAATGTTTAAAATTAGGGGGTTGTGCCTATTAATTGGAATTTGACACCTAAACGCACTTGCAAAAATCATTGCACTAGTGTTTTATTTTTATGCTAATTTCAAATACATAAGTGATTTCAAATCAATAAATTTAGTTTTACCAATCAAACTCCCCCTAGAAGTCATAGAATTTTAATCGAAATCATACTGTCAGATTCAGTATATGAGAAAACCCTACTTCGAAAGTTTCAAGCTCCTATCTGTAAAAATGTGGAATTAATTTCGTGAAGTCCTTGACGTCACGTCCCTATAAACCATACGCAGCCAAGCGTAAGAATCACTGCACTGGGGTTTTGGATTTACCAAGATTTAAATGTTAAGTAACGAACTGTAAGTAAGGAGTGACTAGTTTTTTTTTCCAACTGAAAGTTAAGATCAATACTAATATTTTTTCAAACAGTTCGTGGTAACTAATTGTAAGTAAGGAGCAACACGGTTCAATAGTACCCGAAACTATAAAAACCGTAATTTGTGGGTATAATAAATGTTTTTTTTTTTTTTTTTTGCCTTTTTTGGCTCAATAGTGTCCCGGTTTTATTAAACTTAAAAAAGTGTCCAAAGGCCTTTAACTCAACCGACGTGCAACTGAATCCCTTTTGTAAGTAAAGTGTAAATTTTGTTTGTGTCTTGGGAAGGCATATGGAGTTTAGCGTCCAACTTATGTTAATTTCTGCTCGTTTTGAGATTGACTCGGTTAATTATTATAGTTTTTATTTGCTTCAGGTTTCATTTATACGAGTTGCACTTTACTTTTACCTTGCTTCCCAAAAAAAAACTGTTTAAAATCACGGGGTTGTTCTTACTAATTGGAATTTAACACCTAAAAGCAATTACAAAAATCACTGCACTAGTGTTTTATTTTTATGCTAATTTCAAATATATAAGTGATTTCAAATCATTAAATTTAGTTTTACCAATCAAACTCCCCCTAGAAGTCATAGAATTTTAATCGAAATCATACTGTCAGATTCAGTATATGAGAAAACCCTACTTCGGAAGTTTCAAGCTCCTATCTGTAAAAATGTGGAATTAATTTCGTGAAGTCCTTGACGTCACGTCCCCATAAACCATACGCAGCCAAGTGTAAGAATCACTGCACTGGGGTTTTGGATTTACCAATATTTAAATGTTAAGTAACGAACTGCAAGTAAGGAGTGACTAGTTTTTTTTTCCAACTGAAAGTAAGGATCAATACTAATATTTTTTCAAACAGTTCGTGGTAACGAACTGTAAGTAAGGAGCAACACGGTTCAATAGTAACCGAAACTCTAAAAACCGGAATTAGGGGGTATAATACATTTTTTTTTTTTTTTTTTTGCCTTTTTTGGCTCAATAGTGTCCCTGTGTTCTTCAAAGTAAAAAAGTGTCCAAACCTTAACTACCATCGTGCAACTGGTCCTTTGACAAGTTTCAAATATTCATATTTTGTGATGTATACTCGAAGAGTATATTCGCATTTTTTTTAAATTGTTAATGTGTAGTATTCAAAAGTCTGTCTTCAAAAATCCATACATTGGATTGGCTGGGATTGGCATCCCAGCTAATTGGTTTTTTACAAATTATGACAAGTATTCATATGAAAGAAAATTAAATTGGGAAGACATAGGGGATTTTCTCGTTTTGAGTTTGCTTCGATTATTTCCTACAAGTTAAGTTCGAATGAAAATATTCGCAAGTTTTTTTTTTATTTATTTATTTATTTAATTATGTAAAAGATCAAAAGTCTGTCTCATCCTTAACTCCTTACTCTTTATTGTGAAGTTGGCTTTTTTCCAAATTTTTTAAAGAAAATTGGGGGTCCCTCCTTATATACAAAGTAGCTTCAATCTGTTATGAGTTTTAAACTTGCTCCTTACTTTAGTTGAAAAATCTTTTATATTTGTTTAATTACATTTCATGAGACTGTAAAGAATTTTGAATGCAATATTTTTTGCCAATGCAGAAAAAAGATTAATATTTCAATGATCTCTGTTTCCATTTCAGGAAATAAAAAAATGACAGAAAGAGTGTGTAAGCCGTTACCAAAGCCTAAAAGTAAAGTGCAAATTAAAAGTAGTCAAAAAAAGAATAAAATAAAGCCATTTGGTTTTGATTTTGGAAAATGACTAAAAAATTTCCTTTTTTTTAAAAATTTTCCTTTTTTGACTCAAGATTGTCTCTTTTTCATTAAAAGAAAAAAAAATTATCCAAAAGCCACTAAAAGTGTCCATTTAGCATCCCAGTTAATTGTATTTTTCCAAATTATGACCAGTATTCATATGAAAGAAAATTAAGTTGGGGAGACATAGGGGATTTGCTCTTTTTGAGTTTGCTTCGATTATTTGCTACAAGTTAAGTTAAAAATGAAAATATTCGCAAGTTTTTTTTTTATTTATTTATTTATATAATTATGTAAAATATCAAAAGTCTGTCTCATCCTTAACCCCATTACTCTTTATTGTGAAGTTTAAGTTAGAATGAAAATCAAGAATTTAGCATATTTTAAGTTTAAAATGAAAAGTATTCATATGAAAGAAAATTAAATTGGGAAGACATAGGGGATTTTCTCGTTTTGAGTTTGCTTCGATTATTTCCTACAAGTTAAGTTCGAATGAAAATATTCGCAAGTTTTTTTTTTATTTATTTATTTATTTAATTATGTAAAAGATCAAAAGTTTGTCTCATCCTTAACTCCTTACTCTTTATTGTGAAGTTGGCTTTTTTCCAAATTTTTTAAAGAAAATTGGGGGTCCCTCCCTTATATACAAAGTAGCTTCAATCTGTTATGAGTTTTAAACTTGCTCCTTACTTTAGTTGAAAAATATTTTATATTTGTTTAATTACATTTCATGAGACTGTAAAGAATTTTGAATGCAATATTTTTTGCCAATGCAGAAAAAAGATCAATATTTCAATGATCTCTGTTTCCATTTCAGGAAATAAAAAAAATCACAGAAAGATATTTCATTAGGCTCGCTGAAATACCTGGAATTCTGAGACAATTGAAGTCCTCTACTATAGTGATAAACAAACTAACAGAAAGTGAGTTAAAGTCCTATGCTCTGCTGGCATCAGGATCTTTACATCCTCGTTATGACGAATTGGACTTTCATTCCAAGTGCGAAATACGTGAACCAGAGAAGGAAATTCCAATTGATATGAAAGATGAAGCACTTACAGGAAAAGTAGAAAAGAAAACCCGGACGACCCAACAAAAGCTGAAAATAAAACTTAGAAAATCGGAGGCTATGCAAACGAAGTGGTTGGTTGACAAAGGAAAGATAGATACTAATGAAGAAGACAGAAGCCCTGTACGGAACCTGAGGCTCAAAATAAGTTCCAGAAGCGATACATCTTCAATGGCACATTCTAAAAAACCGTATTCCAATATCGGATAAACCTCTTGAGACAGAAATCTTGGCTGATAATTCTACTTGTATAAGTGAAGTAGATTTGTCTAATATTTGTTCAATTAAAGTTTAACATGAATGGGAAATTATATTTTTTATATACTCAAAAATATCGTAGGAATTTGCCAGTGAGAAATGGGTTGACTTTGTTTACTTTTTAAGTTTCTTTTGGAAGAGATTAAACTTTGTTAAGATTTGCTTATGGTTTCTTTTTTCAATTCAAGTGTTTCTTTTAAAAGAATCTTTTCATAGGTGGCGTTGGGGGATACGACTCAATAGTAAGCGAAACTTCAAAAATGGAATTTTGATAACAATTGACAGGAATTGGGTTTTTATGCAGATTGCAATTATATAAATTTCATTACGTTTAATATCTAGCCGCCAAATGCTCCAAGCCTCAGAAGAAAAAGGGGTTTTGAAAACAGGGAGCCCGATTTTCGAAAAAGGGGAGTTTCACCCGTGAGGCATTCTTAACCATCGCAATACCTTTACGCAAATACATTTTTGAAAGAAATTCTCAATTCTCGTAAACTAAAGAATTAATTACCCTTTTAAAAAACAATACTCTTTATATTAATGAAACCCTTTACACGAATCGCCAATTTAAAAAAAAAAAACCTACTAATAAACTTACAGATGAATGACCACAGATCTAAAATAAAAAAAACAAACTTGTATATCATGAACTAGAAATCTACATCAGAAAAAACTTGTCCTTAATAGGACCGGCATCAAATGAGCCTGGTAACCCAATTACTTGAAAACCTACACACATATCTATGCCCCAGGCGTAGGGTTCAAATATATAGATGCCTTACTACTTACATTTCGCATCATCCCTAAATTAAGGCACATTAGGAACAAGAGAGAAGATACTCATAAAGCAACAGCGAGCCAAGTTCCAGATGCTCGGAACCTATCCCGTCAGTACCACCTGATTTTCCGTATTTTAGGGGTCTTATTCAAGAATGGATTTGGGTATTAAATTGGAACTCTCAGAGAATGTTCAATGGGGAAGATCAATTGACCAAAAGGCAATATGTGCACTCTACTAAAAATACAACTTCCACTACCACTGCTACATTTACCATTACTACTTCAACTACTATTTCTATAACAACTGTTTGTAAGGCTAAGAGCATTAAAATGCCAATTTCAAAAAGTATATGAACATACAGCTTATCAAAAGGACATATCAGCAACATCATAGCAACGGGTAATTGTATTAAGTTGAAATTTTCAGGGCTTAATGAGCAGGATGTTCAACTGACAAAAAGGCAATACTTTAATTCTTCTGCTGCTACTAGCACTAGCGGTATTACTATTAATACTACTACTGTTAAGACAAATATTACTATACTGTTACTACTATTACAGCTATGCCTAAGGGTAGGAAGGTGAAATAGGGAATTTCGAGGGAGAAAGTTGAACTGAATCCCAAAAGACGCCATTATGTCTGCAGGTTGTCAAAGGGGTGTATGAGCAATTTCTTAGGAACACTTTGTTGTGTGATGTTGAAACTCACACGGCTTATTGTGGGAGATGTTGAACTAAACAAAAGGCAATGTTTGCATCCTATTGCTACTGCTTGTACTCATATTACTACTACTACTGCTGCTACTACTGCTACTATTATTACTACTTCTACTACTACTACTACTACGACTAAAGCTAAGGCTACTGCTATTAATTCCATTGCTACTACTGTTACTGCTACTACTATTAATACTGGTGCTACTACTACTGCTACTATGACTATGGGCATTAAGGCGAAAAATTTGGGGAATATTGAGACTGTATTGAACTAAATCTGAACATGCTATGCCCACATAGGTGGTCCAGAGGACGTATTAGCAATGCTTCAGGAACAGTTGATGGTATTAAGCTGAAACCTTCAGCGTGCGTTGAAGGGGATGTTGAAGAAACCAAAGGTGCTATATGCATACTGGTACTAATGCTACTACTGCTACTATGACTTTTGCTATTACGCAAGATAAGGGTATTAAGGTGAAGCGCTCAAGGAATATTGAGTCGGATGTTGAACTCAGTCCAAACAAACTATGAGTGTGTAGATTTTCAAAAAGGTGACAAAGCAATATCTCAAGAACGGCTTACACTTTAAAGTTAGATCTTTAAGGGTAAGCTGTGCAAGATTTTGAACTAACCAGAAGGCATTATCCTTATAGTTTTAATACTACCACTACAGTTGCTGTAACTTATCACGCTAAGAGTATTAAGGTGATACTTTTAGGGAAAGTTTTGCGAGATTTTCAATTAAATGAAAAAATATATGTTTAAAAGTTTTCAAAAGGGTATATAAGCAACATCACACATAGAGCTGCTCTATAATAGATAGCAATATAATTGAAACTTTTAAAGGAGCTAATTTGACTGGAAATTAAAGTTTCTAGTCCCCTTTTTAAGAGTCAAAAATAATTTAAGGGTAATCAGCCCTCCTCCCAAGCCCATTGCTTTTCCAAAGACATTAAATAAAAATTTTGAGACAGCCATTTTGCTCAGCATGGTCGAACGGTCCAGTAGCTATGGTCCACGCCTTAAGTAATATTGGGCATATCAACCCCCCCCCCCAGCTATGCAATTTGTGAATTATACTTAAAAATTAAATGTTGCTTTAAAACTAAATCAAAAGGCACTGTGTACTTCTTATCTTACAATTTCAATAAATCAAAAGAGTGTAAGTGCATCCAGGTTTTCAAAGAGCAGAGATAGAATTTTTTGGGAATAGTATTAATTTTTTTCAGGTAAACATGAAGAGGCATAAAACCAAATTAAACAATAATCTTTATGTTAGGATTAAAATTTGTTGAAAAGGTTTCTCCAACATACAAATAGCAAGCCAAAGTATGGAGTGCTATAGAAAAAAACCGAAAAGATATAAAATATTTTTTTCCAAGAAAATGATCATGTCAATAAAAAATGAAGAGAGATTTATTTAAAAAACTTTTTCCGCGAAACAAGTTTTCAAACTAAAGTAAAGATTTTCATTAAAAAAATGAGCAGAAATAAAGTCAAATAATATTCCAAGAATAAAACTACCACAGATCACTATCAAATAATAAATGAACCCAAAACGAACAGACATGACAATAATTAAGCAAGTCAAGCTCAAAACGAGCAAAAATTAACATGAGTAGGGCTGAAAAACCCCATGCCTTCTCTAGACCAGAACATAATTTGCAATTTAAAGAAGAAAAAGGCCGTGGATTGTCAGTTTAACATACATATATGGATATTTTTTCCTTAAAGTCTTAGTAATTGTTTATTTATGTTAGGCAAAAAAGAAAAAAACATTTTTTATGTATTTTGCTTTCAGTAAAGTGTAAATTTTTTCCTGGTCTTGAGAAGGCATGATGGTTGCTCGTTTGTTAATTTTGCTCGTTTTGAGCTTGACTCGTTTATTTATTGTAATTTCTGTTCGTTTTGGGATACATTTGCCTATTGATGGTGATTTGTGGTAGTTTTATGCTTGGAAGATTATTTGACTTTATTTCTGTTCATTTTATTTTAATCGAGCTCTTTATTTTTCGTTGAAAAACTTATTTTGCGGACAAAGTTTTTAAATTAATCATAGGCAGCGCAATAACGCTGCCTAAGTAAAGAACGATAATGGCACAATGTGTTATTTATTTATTTCTTTAGACCATTTATTTATTTCTTTATCGAAAGGGTTGTCGTAGAAACTTCGAAAAGGGTTCATTCGATTGAAAATTGAAAGGGCTTGGGCCCTTTTAAACAGTCGAAAGTGATTGGAGGGCAACTAACACCCCTTCCACAAAACACATCCAATCAAAATTTTGAGATAGCCATTTTGTTCAACGTAGTTGAAAGATCTGGAAATTATGGCTTTGAGGAATACCCTCTCCCCAAATCCCTCGGGGCTAGGGTTGTAAGCTATCCCCTGGGGGTATATAAGGTTTTTATTGAAAGTTTTGTCGTAGAAACTTCAGAAAATACTCATTCGATTGGGAATTTAATGGGCTAGTGCCCTTTTTAATACTTGAAAGTGATTGGAGGGCAACGAACTCCCCTCTCACGCACCACCATTTCCCAAACACATGCAATAGAAATTTTGAGACATCCGTTTTGTTCAACGTAGGTGAAAGTTCTGGAAATTAGGTCTTTAAGGATGATATCCCCCACAGAGCCCTTAGGGCAAGGGTTGTAAGTTGTGCCCTGAGAGCATACAAGGTTTTTATAGACAGCGTTGTCGTAGAAACTCGTAGAAACCAAAAAGGGTTCATTTGTTTGGAAATTCAAAGGGCTAGTGCCCTTTTAATAGTCGAAAGTGATTGGAGGGCAACTAACCCTTTCTCACGCCCACCATTTCTCAAAACACGTCCAATCAAAATTTTGAGATAGCCATTTTGTTCAACGTATTTGAAACTTCTGGAAATTATATAATTGAAGATCAGAAACCCTCCACATCCCTCAGGGCAAGGGTTGTAAGTTATGCCGTGGGGGTATATAAGGTTTTTATAGAAACCTGTTGTCGTTGAAACTTCAAAAAGGGCTCATTCGATTGGAAATTGAAAGGGCTAGTGCCGCTTTAATATTCGAAAGTGATTGGACGGCAACTAACCCCCCTCTCACGCCCTTTATTACCCCAAACACATCAAATCAAAATGTTGAGATATCCATTTTGTTCAACGTAGCTGAGAGTTCTGGAAATTAGGTCTTTGAGGATAACAACAACAACAACCCCCCACGGCCCGCAGGGTAAGGGTTGTAATTTATGCCCTTGGGGCATATAAGGTTTTTATAGAAAGGGTTGTAGTAGAAAATTAAAAAAACGGCTCATTCGATTTGATATTGAAAGGGCTAGTGCCCTTTTTAATAGTAGAAAGTGATCGGAGGGCAACTAACCCTCTCTCACGCCCACCATTTTCCCAACTAAATCCAATCAAAATTTTGAGATAGCCATTTTTTCAACGTAGTTGAAAATTCTAGAAATAAAGTTTTTGAGGATGACAACCCCCCCCCCCCCCAGGCCTAAGGGTAAGGGTTGTAAGTTATGTGTTGTGGGCGTATAAGGTTTTTATTGAAAGTGTTGGCGTAGAAAGTTCAAAAAAGGCTTATCCGATCGGGAATTTAATGGGCTAGTAACCTTTTTAATACTTGAAAGTGATTGGAGGGCAACTAACCCCCCTCTCACGCCCACCATTTTCCCAAACAAATGCAATCAAAATTTTGAGACAGCCCTTTTGTTCAACGTAGTTGAAAGTTCTGGAAATTAGGTCTTTGAGTATGATATCCCCCTCAGAGCCTTCAGGGCAAGGGTTGTAAGTTATGCCCTAGGAGCATATAAAGTTCTTATAGAAAGTGTTGTCGTAGTAACTCGTAGAAACCAAAAAGGGTTCATTTGGTTGGAAATTCAAAGGGCTAGTGCCCTTTTAATAGTCGTAAGTCTTTGGAGGGCAACTACCCCTTTCTCATGCCCACCCTTTCCCAAAACACATCCAATCAAAATTTTGAGATAGCCATTTTGTTCAACGTATTTGAAACTTCTTAAAATTATATAATTGAGGATGAGAAATCCCCCACACCCCTCAGGGCAGGAGTTGTAAGTTATGCCCTGGGGGTAAATAGTTTTTTTTTACTGAAACCCGTTGTCGTAGAAATTTCAAAAAGGGCTCATTCGATTGGGAATTGAAAGGGCTAGAGCCGTTTTTAATAGCCGAAAGTTATTGGAGGGCAACTAACCCCCCTCTCATGCCTTTTATTTCCCCAAACACATCCAATTGAAATTTCGAGATAGCCATTTTGTTCAACGTAGTTGAAAGTTCTGGAAGTTAGGTCTTTGAGGATAACAACAGGCCCCCACGGACCTCAGGGTAAGGGTTGTAATTTATGCCCTGGGGGCATATAAGGTTTTTTATAGAAAGGTTTGTTGTAGAAATTTCAGAAAAAGGCTCATTTGAATGGATATTGAAAGGGCTAGTGCCCTTTTTAATAGTAGGAAGTGATTGGAGGGTAACTAACCCTCCTCTCACGCCCACTGTTTCCCCAAATACATCAAATCAAAATTTTAAGATAGCCATTTTTTTCAACGTAGTTGAAAGTTCTAGAAATAAGGGCTTTGAGGATGACAACTCCCCCCCCCCCACAGGCCTCAGGGTAAGGGTAAGTTATGCCCTGGGAACATATAAAGTTTTTATAGAAACGATTTTCCTAGAAAGTTCAAAAAGGGCTCGTTCGATCGGAATTGAAAGGGGTAGTGCCCTTTTTAATAGTTGAAAGTGATTGGAGGGCAACTAACCCCGCGCTCATGCCCACCATTTCCCCAAACACATCCAATCAAAATTTTGCGATAACCATTTTTTGACGTAGCTGAAAGTTCTAGAAATTAGGTCTTTAAGGATGACAACCTCCCCCTTGACAGCCCCTAGGGTAAGGGTTATAAGTTATGCCCTGGGTGCATATAAGGTTTTTATAGAAAGTGTTGTTCTAGAAACTTCAAAAAGGGCTCATTCGATTGGAAATTCACAGTGCTAATGCTTTTTAATAATCGAATGTGATTGAGGGCACTTATAGGAGTTGTACTTATTGATGGTGATTTGTGGTAGTTTTGTGCTTGTTCTATCGAAAAAGTTTTTTGAATTAATCATAGGCAGCGCAATAGCGCTGCCTAGGTAAAGAACGATAATGGCACAATGTATTATTTATTTATTTATTTGTTTCTTTAGACCAAGGCACTTCGTATCGAAAGAGTTGATTCGATGGTAACTCCCCCTCCCCTTTTACGTCCACGATTTCCCCGAACACAGTCAATCAAAATTTTGAGATGGTCATTTTGTTCAGCGTAGTTGAAAGGTTCGGAAATTATGTCTTTGAGGATGAGGAACCCCCCACAGTCCCCATGGTAAAGGTTGTAAGTTATGACCTGGGGGTATATAAGGTTTTAATAGAAAGCGTTGTCATAGAAACTTCAAAAAGGGCTCATTCAAATGGGAGTTGAGTGGGCTAGTAGCCTCATTAATAGTCAAAAGCGATCGGAGGGCGAATGCCCCAACGCCCATAATTTGCCCAAATACCTCCGATCAATATTTTGATGTAGCCATTTTGTTGGACGTTTTTGAAGGGTCTGGAAATTATGTTTTTGAGTATAACAACCCCCCAAACCCTCCATAGCCGTTAGGGCTAAGGTTGTAAGTTTTGCCTTGGGGGCATATAATGCTTCTATAGAAAGTGTTGTCGTAAAAACTTCAAAAAAGACTGTTTCAATTGGAAATTGAGAGGGCTATTGCCCTTTTTGATAGTCGAAAGTAATCGGAAAGAGAATCACCCCCCCCCCCACGCCCATCATTTCCCCAAGCGTTTTCGATCAGCATTTTGATACGCCATTTTGTTCAACGTAGTTGAAAGGTCTGAAAATTATGTATTTGTGGATGACAACCCTCCCCCCATAGCCCTTAGGACAAGGGTCGTAATTTCTGCGCTTGGGACATATAAGGTTTTTATAGAAAGTTTTGTAGTAGAAGCTTCAAAAGGGGCTCTTTCGATTGGAAATTAAGAGGACTAGTGCCTTTTTTATTAGTAGAGAGTAATCAGAGGGCAAATACCCCTCCCTCTGCGTTTACCATTTCCTCAAAACCTTCTACTCAAAATTTTGAGATAGCCATTCTGTTCAAAACAGTCTAAATATCATATAACAAGGCTTTTGGGGCTGAAACAAGCCCAATAGATTACGGGCAAGGGTTGTAAGTTGTGCCCAGGGGGTATTTAAGGTTTTTATGGAAGGGGTGGTTTTTTAACAATAGAAGAGTCTCAGACTTTCTCCCTGAAAGAAAAACTATGTCATATAAAACGAACAGAAATTAATAATAAAAACTTTTTCCACAAAATAAGTTTTTCAAAAAAAGTAAACAACTCTATTAAACAAAAATTAACAAAAATAGAGTCAAATAATCTAACAAGCATACAACTACCACAAATCAGAATCAATAAATAAATGAAACCCAAAACGAACAGAAATTAAAATATATAACAGAGTCAAACTTAAAACGAGCAAAAATTAATATGAGTAGGGTTCTAAACCCCTATGCTTTCTAAAAGCCATAATATAATTTGAAAGAAATTCACTGAAAGAAATTATTTTAAAGGATTTTCACTTTTATAACTTTAAGTAAAGCAAAGTAAAGTACAAATTATATTCTGGCTTTTAAAAAGCATAGGGGTTTGGAACCCTACTCGTATGAATTTCTGCTCGTTTTGAGTTTGAGCCTGTTATTTATTTTAATTTCTGTTTTTTTTTTTATTATTATTTATTGATAGTTATTTGTGGCAATTGTATGCTTGGTAGATTATTTTATTCTTTTTTTGCTTATTTTTGGTTTAATAGAGTTCTTTCCTTTTTTTGAAAATCTTATTTTGTGGAAAAAGTTTTTTAATTAATTACTATAAAGAACTTATTCTTTTGCCAAAGGCATTTTTTTCAGTTTCGCTTGCAATTAGCACGAGTCGCTCCTTACTTACCATTCATTGCCACAAACTATTTGATTACATCCCTTTACTTCTGCTGATTTTAGGCTATAAAATGGCTCTCTAATATTTTTTTTTTGAATTTTCCTTTTTGGAAAACAATTTTTCTAAATTAATATACAAAAATCACGCCTAGAACACCTTGGTGTTAGATTGACAAACGACTTGAGCATCGAAGTAATTTGAAGTGATTTTAATCAAAGCTATTAAATGATAAGTCGGTCGAGCCTTGGAGTTAATATCTCGAAGGAAAAAAAGTTGGAAAAAATTGTAACATTTACCTTGTTCTCTCAGCTACCCCTCTTTAATGTATTGTCGGAAAAAGTCATAGAGAAGACATCCGGCAACATAATCCCTGCGTTTCTCTGATTGACGTTTTGACATTGAATATCATTTGACAGGATTACGCCTATAATCCATCTATGATTGTTTGATTATTTGGCTGGGAAAAATAGGGTCTCTGTTTTCTTAGATAAAGAGTTTTAATATCTTCTATGTTAGAAACAGAAAGGTTTGCACTCTTTAACGACTATTAGTCCATTTACACCAGAGAACAGTGCTTCCAACCAGTTGGTTTTTGCAGACTTATTCAGTTTCTCAGTAATAACCTATTACCACGCTGCGCATGAGCATGAATATATAAAAAAAAAGAAAAAACACGAAAATTTTGTTTTAGGTATACCTGCTTCTTTTAATCACGTGCACACGTTATTTTGTCTGTTTTATGTTTGTCTAAATCTATTTTTTTTTTTTTGTAATGTTACCTCATAAAAAAGATATAAGGTATTCTTTTCATAGAATTTAATTGCTTTTCTTCTGAAATATTATGTTTTCTTGAGGTTTAGAGTTCAAACTTCTTTTATTCAACAGACATTTGATCAAAGAAGGGAAAATTCGTCATTATACCCCCCCCCCCGCAAGAAGCTCCAAGACTGGAAATACAGAGATTGAGACAGGGAGAGAGAGAGAAAGGGAGAGAGAAGCATTTAAGGCTTCCCTGAGCAATCCATAATGATGCGTATATCTTTGAAAACCAGAATATGATAGTTAAATAGATATCTGTATAAGACTATATAAGAAAATCCAGTGACTGAATGGAGTTACAAAAAAAGAATAAACCTATCTGCATCTTCATTACTAATGAAATACACATGATTTAAAAGCTAAATTTGTCTTACATTTAGCTAAATATATTTTAGTTGCGACACCTTCAAAACAAACCAAGATCCATAGCTTGAAACAAAAAATTAGAATAGTCCATGACACGACATAATTATGAAAAAGCTAAGAAAAAGACCAATTCACTGGACTTTTGGCTTATCCATCTGCTGGCTTTGCTTCCTTCATCTCATTATTCTCTTCTCAGCTTCACTCTTCACTCCTTCCCGTAGAATTAAATAAAAAAAACAAGTTTTTTAAACTGAAAGTAAGGAGCGACATTAAAACTTATAACGAACAGAAATTATTCCGTATATGAAAGGGGCTGTCCCCTCCTCAACGCCTCGCACTTTACGCTAAAGTTTTTTATTGTTTTGAAAAATATAGTTGTGAGAAAGAGTTAAACTTTAGCGTAAAGAGCGAGGCGTTGAGGAGGGGATAGCCCCTCTCATATAGAATAATTTCTGTTCGTTTTAAGTTTTAATGTCACTCCTTACTTTCAGTTTAAAAAACTTGTTTTTTTATTTAATTTCTGATTGTTTGTTAGTTAATGCAGCTTTTATTTTGGCTCGCCGTCATTGAATAAGTAAACAAAATTTGCATAAAAATTTTACTTTTCTTTTGCTAAATG
Source organism: Artemia sp. Qi Xiang Cuo (assembly GCF_049724085.1). Classification (NCBI taxonomy): domain Eukaryota; kingdom Metazoa; phylum Arthropoda; class Branchiopoda; order Anostraca; family Artemiidae; genus Artemia; species Artemia sp. Qi Xiang Cuo. Next base: position 43,211,912 of record NC_142795.1, read on the forward strand.
GCTGTCTCTATATTTGGTTCTGACGTAATTTACAAATTAACCTACGTAACGAACTTCTATATTCGTATATTTTCCTTCTGGCAAAAAATACACAGTTGCAGATTTTTGCAGATATGAGCTTGAAACCTGTGTTATAGGGTTTTCTGATACGCTGAATCTGACGGTGGGATTTTCATTAAAAATTTTTCACTTTTAGGGGATGTTTCCCCCCTCTTTAAAAAATCAGGTGAGTTTTCTGAGGCTCGTAGCCTTTGATGAGTAATACTAAATTTAATAAAATTCATATATTTAGAATCAGCATTATGAGCCCATTCTTTTGATACATTTATTGACCTCAAAGTTCCGTATTTAAAAGTTTCGCTTACTATTGAGCCGTATCGCTTGTTTTTTTTTATTGTTTTTTTTATTACGTATATGTTATTACGTAAATGATGGGGTTCTCCCCTTAGTCAATAACACGCTCTTTACGTTAAAAGTTAAAAAAATTTTAATTCACAAACCCCTGAATCACAGGCCGTTTAATTTGAATAGATAGCTCTTTTGAAAGCACTAAAAAAAACTGTAGCGTAAAGAGCGAAGTATAAACTTGGGGGAGAACCCCCTCATATACGTAATAATTTCTGTTCATTTTAAGTTCTAATGTTGCTTCTTACTTTCAGTTGAAAGTACTTGTTTTTTTTAAATTTAATTTCTGATCGTTTTTTAAATAATGCTTGGAAATCCGGCGCCCCCTTCATAGAAATGTCCCTTACCCCAAAGAAACACCCTCCACGGAAAGAATCTCCCGAGTAACCCCTCCTCCAGACCCCCTCCCCCCCCCCACCAGAAAAAAAATTCTTCCTGAAAATGTCTGTATACTTCCCAATAACCAATACTAGATGTAAGCAATGGGCAAAGTTCATAACTTGCAGCCCTTCCCCCGGGACCTGTGGGGGATTAAGTCATCGTAAAAGACATATTTATTAGATTTTCGACTATGCTAAACACAATGGCTATCTCAAAATTTTAATTGGGTGACTTTGAGAAAAAAATGAGCGTGGGAGGGGGCCTAGTTGCCCTCCATTTTTTTTGGTCACTTAAAAAGGGAACTAGAACTTTTAATTTCCGTTCCAATGAGCCCTCTTACGATATTCTAGGACCACTGGGTCAATACGATTACCCCTTGGGAAAAAAAAAACAAAAAACAAATAAACACGCACCCGTGATCTTTCTTCTGGCAAAAAATGCAAAATTCCACATTTTTGGAAATAGGAGCTTGAAACCTCTACAGTAGGGTTATCTAATACGCTGAATATGATGGTGTGAATTTCATTAAGGTTCTATGACTTTTAGGGAGTCTTTCCCCCTTTTTTCGAAAATCAGCCAAATTTTCTCAGGCGCGTAACTTTTGATGGGTAAGATTAAACTTGATGAAACTTATATTTTTGAAATCAAAATTAAAATCTGATTCTTTTGATGTACCTATTGGTACCAAAATATCCGTTTTTTAGAGTTTCGGTTACCATTGAGCCGGGTCGCTCCTTACTTACAGTTCGTTACCACGAACTGTTTGATCACAACTACACATATATCTTATCTTGTAATTCCTTCCCAGTCCATTCCAAAATATCCTTGTCTCCGTTTGGCCCCAGCTTAATTGCCGGAAAGAACAATTTTAGCAACTGGAAGCCTCGTTTCAATTGGTTTAAGTTTTAGGGATAAAACGGACAGCAAATCAATCGTTGGAAGCGCAACCAAAATTATTTCCTTATCGAAATTTTTTTTTTTTTTTTGTACTTTTACTACCTGAATTTCTTCTCCTTTTGTCTGTAAAACGCCAACCGAAAAGAGGCTTAATATGCTTCATCCGTAAAATGTCATTTGATCATCATAATATTTCTTCCACTGAAGCCCCTGACAGTGGGATTGAACCAAGGCCGATCATTTTAAATGTAAAATAGGTTATACTACTACTACTACTAACAACTCACTATAGCACCAAACCACCTGAGGCCAACACAGCTACGCACACTCTTCCTCCATCCCAATCTATTCAAAGCTTCTCTTTTTACATCCTCTAAGGAAGTTCCCATTTCCCTTGAATCTTTTTTTATGACATCCTCCCACCCCAACCGCGGACACCCTGCTTTCCGTTTAGGTGTAGACGGTTGGCCAAAAAGGATAATTTTTGGAAATCTGTCAACCTTTCTTCGCAGAACGTACCCAGGCCATCTCGACCTTTCTCTCATTATAACCCTAGAAATCGAGATTAAACCACACTTTTCGTACAGCCTACTGTTTGAAATACTGTCAGTCAGTCGAGTACCCAGAACAATCCATAGGCAATTTCTCTGGAAAACATTTGGCAAATCACTCTTCATTCACCTTTTGGAGCACCCTTGCTTTAGAACCATGTTTGACCGCTGTCATCACGTAGCTTCCGATATTCTAATCTTGGTTTGCAGACTTATCTTCCAAGTCTTCCAAACTTTTTTCAACTGTGAAAAAAAAAAAAACACCCTGGGTCTTGGCTATTCTACTTTTAACATCTACAATAGTCCCAAAGTCTTTACTAATAATACTACCAAAGTAAGTGAAGCTGTCCACCTGATCAATCTTTTCGTTACCCAACGTCACCTTTTCATCTTCACTTATTCCTAGCCTTAGCGACTTAGTCTTCTTAACATTAACTTTCAAACCTCTTCTAGCACTCACAAAACCTCAAAAGTTTATTCATTTTTGTCACACTTTCATCAAGGATGCTTAAAACAACCAGTGAGAATGAGACTTACTCTTAATTAAGCTACAAGGACAGGAGGCGAGTTTATTTATTGCAATCCGGGTTTTTCACAAGCAGTGTGTGTAGTGTGTACTAGTCCAGTGGACTCAATGCACTCGCTCCATTAGTCGCGTGTTATAACGCTCTGAAAAAAGTTGAACTTCCGGCGACTTCGCATTACTCGTACTCACTACTCACATGCTTTTGAGTGAGTTAGCTTGTAAACTAGTCACTTGCACTCAATTAACTTGTGCGCAAGTTGTTATTAGCATTAATTTTAGAGGTGGCCGGCGTTTATCCCCCGCCCCCTGCGATTAACCCGTGGGAAATACCCCCCGAAAAATAACCCCCGTGGAAGATACCCCCTGGAAAATAATCTCCCGTGAAAATACCCCCCCACCCCACCGTGGAAAATAAGGCTTTCCAAACTTGAGAATATTATTTGGGTTTTATTTTTTTTATTTCCGTAGGGGGAAGGAACTTTGGTACTTGTGTATTATGCGCCACTCACTCCGGTTTACGCTGTGTAAAATTCGAGAACTCACCAGTTTTTTCGTTATTTTCTTCGTTACTTCAGAAATAAATTTGGGCTACAGATTTCTTATTAGGAGGGAAAGGGGGGTAAAGTATAGCGGGTCTGTAGCAGTATAAAGTAAATGTAATGTTACATTTAAGTGTTTTTTTTCATGTGTTAAGTGTTTTTTTTTTCAATGGCCGTTTTTCAAAGTATTAAGTACTATTAATAGATTAATGTAGTGTTTCATTTAAGTGTTTTATGATGATCGCTGATCAAAGTTTATGTTATTTGTGTCTTTCATTTACGATATTTTACTATGTTCATGGCCGTATATTTGGCTTTAAAATATACTTCTCTATCTATAAATCTAATATGCAGAATAATTGTACCAAACACACTTTGCATGCAAACCCACTATACTTTACCCCCCCCGCCAATATGCAAATCTATAGCCCAAATTTATTTCTAAAGTAACGAAAAAGCTGACGAAAAAACTGGCGTGTTCTCGAATTTTACACAGCGTAAGCTTGAGTGAGTGGCGCATAATACACAAGCACGAAAACTCCTTCCCCATAGGGAAATAAAAAATAAAACTCAAATAAAATTCTCAAATTTGGAAAGCCTTATTTTCTACGAAGGGGGGGGTATTTTCCCGGAGGAAGGGGTATTTTCCATGGGGAGGGAGGGGGGCATTTTCTGCAGGGGGAGGTGTTTTCGGGGGGGGGGGGGTATTTTCCGCGGGGTTAATCACCGGGGGGGGGGGTAAACGCCTAGAACCAACTTTAGAAGAATGTTGCAATGGATTTGGTGACATTAGCCTTAACAACAGACGACAACATGCTGTTTCCACACACCAGCTAGTTGGCTACTGAGCAAGTGGCAAATTTTAATTGCTTGTAGTCGACACCTAACGTACCCGTACTCACTGTATTTCTGCAAGCTGGCTTGTTAGCTGGTAAACTCGCCCCGTGCACTTGCAGCTTTCAAACAGTTTACGGTAACGAGCTGTAAGTAAGGAGCGATTCAGCCCATTAGTAACGAAAACTCTAAGAAAAAGAAATTCTGATAACAGTTAATATATCAAAACAATTTATGCTTGTTCCTAATATATAGATTTCATTAAGTTTAATGTTACCCATCAAAAGCTACGAGAAATGGTGATTTTCAAAAAGGGGATAACAAATCCCAAAAGGTAAAAAGATCTTAATGACAATCACACTAGATTCAGCATAGCAGAGAACCCTACTACAAAAGTTTCAAGCTTCTAAGTACAAAAAAATGGAACTTCTAAATTTTTGCCAGAAGGAAGGTCACATATGTGTGTTTATTTGCAGTTTTTTTTTTCAATGGGTGTTCGTATCAAATCAATAGTCCTAGATATTGGAAGACGACTATTTCTAACGGAGATTAAGAGTTATAGTGTCCTCTTTGAGTCACCAAAAAGATTGTGGCCCAGGAAAGGGGCGTTTTTTGACATTTTGAGACACCAAACTAAGAGTTTGCCCCAGAGTGGACCAAGTTACTGTCGATTGAAAATTCTGAGGTAGCCAATCGATTTAGAAGTATTAAGAAAATATACATCGACCAGTTTCAGAGGAAGCAATGTTGTACGGTGGTACATTCTTTCCTGAAAAGTCACGTAGGCCATACAAGATGGTCAATTAGGTTATTTAGTTTATTTTACCAAGAATTATGTATAGTGATATATAATTAGTCAAAATTTATGTTTAGTGTTAAGATTATTAATGAAAATTATTCATAATTAAAAGAGAGGAGGGGCTTGTACAAGAACTATCTGAGTGATAGATCATATAAATACAAAAGAGTGGAGAAATCATTAAAACATGACTTAAGGAGGTGTGAAGTGGAGGTCATACATAAAGTTGCCGAAGATCTACAAGATGCAGCCAGACGGCACAATAGTAAAATATTGTCTTGGCATATTAATAAATTGAGAGGAAATATACAGGCTAGACTTGTCCCAATTAAAGACAGGAATGGGCCACATTTAGTGACAAGGAAAGAGTTAAAGAGGGATGGGCTGAACACTTTAAGATTGTGCTAAACAATGAAAGAGTTAGAGGAAAAGATATAGAAAAGAACAAAAAGTTTGCAACACTTTGGATGTGAAAGAAGATTTAATTTGGCCGGAAGAATTAGTGACAGTACTAAAGAAATTAAAAAAATAATAAGGTATCAGATGATGATAGTGTAGTGAATGAGTTTTTCTCATTTTAATATGTATGTTATGGTGTTACAGATTAGTTACTGAAGATTATGAACATGATTCTTAAAAAGGGGAAGTATTTACTGATTGTAGGAAAAGCCTAATCACAACCTCATAAGAAAAATTATAAGAGTGAGTCTGGTAGTTATGGAGGCATTAGTCTGGCTTTTGCAGGAAGCAAATTGCTTAATGTGATGATGTTTTTTAGACTTAGATGCTGTACATAAAGTTTTAAGGGAAGAACAGCATCGTTTTAGGAAGGGAAAAGGATGCTTCGACGAAATTTTCCCACTTAGACTAATAATTGAGATATATAATTAAATAAATAATCCTTGTATGGTATACCAGATAAATACATTAAAGTGATTAGTCCTATGTACGAGAATAACATTGCTGCAATTAAAGTAGGAAATGAGGTTAGTAGCTGGTTTCGAACAAAATCAGGATTTAAGCAGGGTTGCGTTTTATTTCCATTCACACTGATCATTTTTATGGAACTTGTCCTAGGGAGCACAGCAAAGGCAATGGGAGTACGCGGAGCCAAATGGGGAAACAAAGCTCTCCTAGACTTAGACTCTGCTGATGATTTAAGAATCCTAGATGAAAATATTCGCAAAATGAATGAAACTTTAGAGGCTTTGTGAATTCATGTTGCAAGAATAGGTTCGAAAATCAATATTAAGAAGATCAAGTCGCTAAGGCTAGGAATAAGTGAAAATGAAAAGGTGACGTTGGGTAACGAGAAGGTCGATCAGGTGGACCACTCCCTTACCTAGGTAGTATTACTAGTAAAGACTATGGGTGCAGAATAGATATTAAAAGTAGAATGCCAAGGCCTAGGGGCCCTAGGGTGCTTCTTCACAGTTGACAAAAGTGTGGAAGAATAGGATGATTAGTGTGTGGACCAAGATTAGAATATTTGAAGCTATAGTGATGACAGTTATCAAGTGTGGGTCTGAAGCGTGGGCGCTCCAAAAAAAACTGGAAGATTTACAAGATGTTTTCCAAAGAATTTGCTTACGGATTCTATGGGTACCCGGCTGACTGACCGTGCCTAAAAAAGAGAGCTATATGAAAAATTTCGTGAAATACCGTTTTCTAGGGTTATAATGAGGTAGAGGTTGAGACAGCTAGGGTACGTTCTGCGGATTAAGAATGACAAATTGCCAGAGATTGCCCTTGTCGGCCAGCCGTCAAGGGGCCAAACAAAAAGCAGGTTGTCCCCGAATGAGGTGGGAGGACGTCGTAAGGAAAGATTTAAGGAAAATAGGAACTTCCTGGGAGGTGATAATAGAGGGAGGCTTTGAATAGACTGGAATGAAGGAGGAGCGTGCATAGTTGTGTTGGCCTCAGGCGACTTGCTGCTTCAGTGAGTTTATAGTACTAATAGTACCTGTATGATTGCGCATCAGCTATTATGAAGGAGGGATGATAGTTTATTGTAGGGGGGCTCAAATACCTAAGAGAGTGCATTTCAATCCCTAAATTGTCTAATTCTCCATAAGCCTTCAGATAAATATTAAAAGGGGTATGGGAGGAAGGGCGTAGGAACTAATCTCTGATATCCCTTCATTTAGACTAAGCGTAAATAAGGTTGCTGTGGGGCTATGCCTTCCCTTTAGTTGCAGAAAAATGTTTCTGATATTTATTTGTCGTATTCTGATATTCCTTTTTATTTACGCTAAAGTTTGACTTTTTTGCTCGATTCTTTAAGAACAACTGCTGAAACAAAAAGACCATTGAACTAGAATAAAAAGCTTTATAAGCCACTGAAAAAACTAGCGCAACACACGGGGGGTTGACGAAGGAGCAGTCCCCCCTCATGTACGAAATACTTTCTGTTTGTTTTAAGTTTTCGCTTTGATCTCTATTTTCAGCAATTGTAAGTGTTCAATCCTCTTGAAAGATGGAAATTTAAAAGAATTTGACATGTTTTATTTTATCAATCACAACAGACACAGATAGGTACATTAATACATTGACATAAAAGTCTCAAACGTGGTTTTGTCATCACAAAAATGAGCACTGTGAACAATTATCCCTTAAAATAAATATGGTTTAAATTATCAATCTTGAATAAATCTATAGAACGCACGATCGATTCAATGTTTTACAGCTAGCTTATCGGTGGGAGAAGTGACATTTACTTTTCGAAAACACGGTAAATGGTAAATATTTGAAAGTTTTCGGTGACTTAAAAAGTATTTGTCAATAGTTCCAATGCAATGTAACCAGAAAAACCTAGATAGCTTAAGGCTGATTCTTTTTTTAGGACGTTTCAAAAAAAAAAAAAAGTTTATTTGAACTGGTTGTGTCCAGAGTTTAACCAATTACGATATTTTTTTTTAAAGAAACGAAAACTGCACTAATCGCATTTTAGCCGATTCATTGTTTTTTGGGCTTCCAAAAAATCTATACAAAAAAGCATTAGAAAAATATCCCGTGTAAAAACACTTGGGAAAAAAAATACAGGAGCAGATGTGCATTTTTCTTTCGAAGGGAAAATCGGATATATTTTCAGGCAGCTCTAACTGTGAGATATGGAATGTTTAAAATATACAAAAAATTTGCAATTATTTTGTTTTTAAAAGCTATTTATCTTTTTGATTTTTTTATGCTTTGTTTTTAGGACGAGATATTCATTCTACTCCTCCTTCTCTCCATTCTCTGAAGTATAATTCTTGTCTCCCCATAGAAATCTTATCTCGGTTTTTTCGTCATCATTCTAAACTTAATCACTACCTAGCACGTGAACACTCTGAGCAACTGCCCGTCTTATGTGCCTTTGTGTAGTTCCTGACCTATCTTTTTATAGATACTTGTATCAGTTTTATTCGAAACTAATTTTTTTTTCGATCTTGTGATGTTTCATCATAAAAACCTGAATACCACTTATCCGTTAAACTGATGTAATCACTAGGTTTCATGCTCACTTGGGCCTTCATCTGAAGGAATAAACAGACGTCGTTGAAAGAATAGCGCCTCCAGGAAAACGGCTGGGATACAAATCTGCAGTTTATGCTTATTTTCCCTTAAGAAGTGCTACAGAATGAGTATTTTTGATTTAGTACTCAAAACATGAGCAAAAGCTAATAGCATGAAACTTCTTAGAACAGACCTGAACAACATAAGACCACGGTTTGCATACAGTCCGTGAAAAATTCTGCGAAGGGCACTGCATTGGGATAGACGCGGAATAAAGACTGCTGTTCTTGTTAAATTGACTTTCTTGTGAATAAAACATATTCGAAATAAACTTTTCCATTTGTGTAATTGTTCCTACAGTGACATGGATATTAATCAAATACTTTGGTAATAGCTTGAACGTTTTGATAATGTATCTTGGGAAATATTGATGGATAGAAAAAAGTTTTACATATTTTTCCTAAAACTTTTATTTTGTTATGCTGATAGTTGAGGTAAATTTACAGCTAATAACATTTCAGAAATTGTAGCATAGAAATTCTAATTTTTTGTTTCCGGCTTATTGGTACTTTATTTATTGACATTTGGCTCCAGTCCCATTTGAGTAGGTCTGTTTTACAATATTTATCAATCGTTTTCGTTAGAGATCGCTCATTTATATAAAACAGTCATACTAAAGTCTCCGAAAACAACAAAAACGAATAAAAAATAACAACAACAAAACTGTAAACTTCAAGTACGCTTCGAAGCTGTAAGTAAAATAATTGTACAACTACTCTAAGGACCATTTAGATATGTACAAATTTGTAATCACAGTCTATACACCCGGTCTATCAGCTTCTGAGTATTGACATGGTGCTAATCCTTGCATCATCCCTCTTGAGCTTGATTGGACTGTATTGTTGATAAGCTTTGGAGCAGGGGGTGACCCCACTTTAGTGGCTGATCTTAGGAAGTTTGAGGCTCCAAACTGTGCCATATTAACGGGAGGAGGACAGGCATCTCTGTACATGCTCATGGCATAAGGAGTTGTACCATAATGACATGTTGGTGGCTGGTGTGAAGAATGCATGGCCTGGAAATCAAACGAGAGTCAATTTTTTTTTATTGCTTAGATTTTAATACGACATTCCTGATACATTGTCATCTATTAGCCTATATCGCTCAGAATCCACCAAAAACTTCATAAAGCTTTTATGCAGTTGAGTTAAACGAAGGTTGAATTGCACGGGGATTGATTAGAACGAGGATTGACTTAAACTTGGTTTGAATTAAATGGGGGTTGATTTAATTGGAGGTTGATTTAAACGGGAATCAGTTAAACCGTGGTTGAGTTGTTTGGAGGTTGAGTTAAATAAGATTAAGCTGCACGAGGTTGAGTTGCACATGGTGGAGTAGAATGCGCCTTTAGTTACACGAGGGTTGAGTATAACGAGGCTTCAGTTGAACGAAGGCTCACATGAATAAGAGTTCAGTTAAATGAGTTGAGTTGATCAAGGTTCAGTTAACGGGGATTCAGTTGCACGCAACCTGGAGGGGAGGTGTTTTATATATTATTTTATGTTACACATAAATATTTAAATGTTTACATTAACCATTTATTTCGTGCGGACTATGCGCGTCTTCAGGAACAAATGCACGACCATGCGGAATTGAACCTCTGAAACTCGGAAGCTTTTTGATAATTTTCAATTGATTAGTTACCTCAGGTTTGGCTCTTCTTTATGCCAAAATTGTTGTTTTATGCCCAAAAAAGGCAGAAAACGTGGCTTTGTTGTGGTACAATCCTTTGGCTACTTAAAATGAGTTCTAGAACTATCAGTATCCGTTCAAATATGCCTTCCTTTAACCTTCTAGGACCCTTGGTTCGATATGATTGTCTTTGGGTAAAAAACTAACATACAAATAATCACGCGTCCACGTTTATCCTTTTCGAATAAAATTAAAAATTTCACGTTTCGCAGGCAGAGGTTTGAAAACTCTGCAAAAACATTTGTTGATATTTTGAATTTGACGGTGTAATTTTTACCGACATCATTCTCCATCTTCAGGCTGATTTTTGCCTTTTTTGAAAATCGGGCAAATTTCCTATGCTTGTACATTTTGCTGGGTAACATTGAACTTACTTTCCAGATTGACAGTCACCATAAAATGTCAATTTTTTTGATAAGATTATTGTTATTAAAATTCTTTCTTAGAGTTTTGGTTGCTTTTAGTAAGCTTCTCCTTACTTGGAGTGCATAGAAATGAGCTGTTTGACAGGCCAAACTTATATTCGCCGAACTTAAATAATCGAAGTTCAAAACAGAAGGACTTACTACCATTTTTCTGGCTTTGGCCACCCTAGCTTTACAAATGCAAGAATTGACTCGTGAAACCTTAATTGTACTAATTTTGGGGGAGAATATAACACTGGATAACAGCCAAAATCGAGGGGTTTCTCAACTGATTCAGACTAATTTTGTTCTTCTGAGTTCGAATATAACATTTATTTTTCTCTATCAGGTCAAATTTTTGAGATAAAGCCATAGAGCCATGACCTGACGAGCTATGCATATGCTACTATCTGGAATTTTGAGTTCAATCAAATTTTTCTTGAAGAATGTATTGAATTAAAAGTAGCTGCATACTAGTATGTGTGGTTGCAAGGTTATTTAATTAGCCCTAAACCAGTCAAATTCATTCCAAATTTCATTGTCTGATATTAACCTGCGTTTTTTTTTTATTTCTGTCCGTTGATTGATATGGCTTCGGCGCGACAGTCATGCAGGAATGATCCTAACGTTTTCTGCTACATCTGCGGAGATTACACGTTGTCAGTTGACAGGAAGAACATCACAGGATTTGTAAAGCGCACCTACTAGGCTTACTTTGAAGTCAAGCAGGGTGACCAGGATAAGAGCTGGGCACCACATATGGCGTGCAAGACGTGAGCTGAATACCTCCGGCAGTGGATGAAGGGCGCGAAAACTTCACTGAAGTTTGGAATTCTGATGGTTTGGAAGGATCCGTTAGACCATGCATTGAATTGTTACTTCTGAGCCATCAGTACTACTGGCATCAAACGGAAGAATCATCACAACCTCCAGTATTCCAACCTACGATTTTAAGATGTTGAACTTTCTACTTGGTCAGCAGTCCGGGTTCACGAAGCACCCATGCTTTATATATATATGTGGTACAGTCGAGACAGAGCCCAGCACTATGTAAAGAAAGAGTGGCCGATGTGGGAGTAGTTAGTGCCTGGGGCAAGAAACCTCATAAACGAACCTCTTTTTGACCGGGAGAAGATATTAATCCCACCACTACAGATGAAACTTGGATTATTGAAACTGTTCAAGCGCTCTGGACAAGGATGGAAGGTGCTTGAACTACCTGTGTCGAACCTTTCCTCGACTGACCATTGAGAAGCTGAAGACCGGCATTATCGATGGCCCGCAGATACTGCAACTTATAAAGGATACAGAGTTCCAAAACTCCATGAACACGCTAGAGTGTGTCGCGTGGAAATCGTTTGTACAGGTGGTGAAGAACTCCCTGAGGAACACAAAAGCAGAAAACCATGCCATACTCGTCAGCAGCATTATAGAGGCCTTCCAAAAACTCGGGTGTTTGATGAGTATAAAGATTCGCTCCCTGTTCTCACACATAGATAATTTTCATGAAAACCTTGGGGTGATGAGTGATGAGCAGGGAGAAAGGTTCCATCTGGACATGCGCTAAATGGAGGAGAGGTACCAGGGAAGGTGGGACGCAGTGACGATGGTGGACTACTAATGGTCGCTGAAGAGAGGCAACCCAGCAGCTGCTTACACACGAGAATCAAAGAAACGCTGATTTGTGCCGCAAACTCTAAAATTTCGTGTCACGTAACGCTCATTCTTTTACTAATATTATGAATTATGCTTATAAAATTTGATGGAGTAAATAAAAACTGAATTTGGATACGTTGACTGTTATTTCTTGAGAAAAATGGAAAAAACCGTCAGGGGTTTCTCAGCTGAGGATCTGCAGGAATTTCTTTACACAAAATAAATTTTTCAAAAATTTCTGTAGCAAAAAATCCTGACCCGATGGAGCAAAACCAAGGTCATTTTCGGACTCAGGGTATCAAAATTAGTCTAATTCAGCTGGAAAACCCTGGACGATTTTCAAAAAATATTTCTTTGTTACCCAGTGTAATTGATAGATATGATGATAGCTGCCAAGGTACAACTGCTAAATTTCAATGATCAAGCAAAAAAGCTCTGAAATGTAGGTTAGCACACATTAACACATTTATTGTTAAAAAATTTATTAGTGCACTATTTGAATACGGAGATGAAAGAGTTGAATATGTACAGCCTATTTTTCAGTCGAACAATCTTAAAAATTTGCTCTGCTAACCCAAAAAGAAGGAAGTAAAACAAAAAAAGTGTTCTGGTCCCAGAAAATTTTTTAGAATTTATTTACCTGATTTCTTTCAATAGAAAATTTTGTATAGATCACTGCTTATAGATTGATTACTTGTATAAACAGATTGTTTTCTGACGCTTAATATTACCAGTAAACAGAACAATGAACTTAGAGGGACATGTGTCTTGGCCTTCACCTGGTATGCAAATAACTTTTTTAAGCTTCGGAGAAGGGATTTTAAAACAAGAGAACAGTTTCAGGCAACAACTTGGGCCTTAGAAGAACATCGTTCCTTCTAGCGGTGTCCTACTGCAGAAACTTAAACATTGAGCAGGTTTCCAGAAAAAAAAACCTCTTATAATTGGGCTAGTAAGGGAAACTTGTAACTCTTATACTCCTATAATGGGAACAAACCCTTATAGTAAACACTTATAATGTAAATAAGTATGATGGCATTAAACCCTCAAGGTTCAATCTGGCGCTGCTGATCTCCGTTTCGTGGCTCTTCAGCCAGGAAGTGCAATGGGGGGTTGGAGGCCAGCCATCCTGTGCTTTCACAAACCCTTCCTGCTTACCTTCCCCAGATTTCTCCAGGTGCCCATTTACAGCTGCGTCAAGTCTGGCTGAGCTTAGAGAGTCACACCACTGACCCCCGTCCCAAACCAAATAACCGACCACGCCAGGAATGAAACCCGTGCCCCTCGGACAAAGGATTCAAAACACTTATAATTGGGCTAGTAATTCCGGCAAAACGGACTTTTCCGACCTTTATTTTTAAAAGCTAAGAATAAAGATAATTTTTTTGCTGTACTCCCGTTTTTTTTAATCAAAACTATGTTACGAATATGTTGGTGATTGTATTCCCATAAACCTTTGAATATTGCCTTCAATTTTAAACGCAATTAATGAATGTAAACGAGAATGTCAGATAAGAATCACGTTATCTTTTCCATAGCCCATGGATTCTTTATTTCACAAATTGTTCTATTGATATATGATTATTGTGGATAGGAGGATGCTAATGGAGGTCAATTATCCCGGCCTTAGAGTTAGAAACACACTTTTTCTATTTATCACATTCTATTTGAGCCTTAAATAGCTGATTTCTACAAATAAGACTTCGGTCTTATCAAATCCAAGTTTGATTTTACCAAAACTCAGGTCATAATAAGTTTCAAGATGGTGAATTATATCCGAATTTCACTTGGTAGAGGTAAGTTACAAGATGGTATTTTGTCGATGGTAAACTGTGTATGTATACGGCTCCATATTTGTTTGGAAAATAGGTACCCTGGTACTTTCTAGCCTGAACAAAACGGTCTAGATAGGCCATGAATTCGAGAAAAGTTGTTTGGAGCCTTCGTTTTGGAAAAGAAATGTGAGTGGCTTTATACTTATTTACGTTTCAAGAGCAAAAATTGCGTCATTTTCCCCCCAGCTGTGGTCCAATCGTTTTTTGTCTCTATGACGCATGCAACATGACACTAGATGATATACTGCTCTGAACAGCTAAATAAAGGCATGGAACAAGAAACGGCAAAAATCACATTGAATCAAAAACGGAAATCTTGCAGAAAGAAATTTGTGGTTAGGTGACAAAGCAAAATTACATGGAATGAACGAACGAGTTAGTCTAGCATGGGTGAGTCTGAAAAGGATAAACAGAAAGTTGGAATTGGAATTTAGTATCTTTTACACGTGTAAAATTACACAAGATAACGAATAACACCGTATAGCCAAAGACAAAGGCATGGCACAAGAAACAGACCAAAATCACAGTGAATTGCAAACGAAAATGTGACTCATAACTGAAAAGTAACACGATAATTATGCCATTGCGCAATCTAGATATTTCAGAAATTACAATGGAAGAAGGAAAGTGTTGCTTTAGTGTATAAAGGATAAATAGGAAGGAGGAATTGAATTTCTTAGTTCAACTGAAATGGCTGATTTGCCACCCTACGACTTGAAACTAAAGAATGAAACAATGATTTTGCCAATACATAATTTAGATATTTCAAGGGACATAGGCAATGGAACATTCCTGGTTGTTACTGAATTATATATCAACGCAAATATAAACCCACCTTCCACGTGCCGAGTACTGCGGCCCGGGTTCCCAGGTTCCCAGTACTACTTATATATATGCTTAAGCCCAATGCTTGCACAATAAAAAACATTATTTATTAGTACCAAAATACGGTAAGCTTTAACAAGCTTGTCGCACAATTATCGCTTCAGGAGAGGGAAGCATGAATGTCGGCACTTGTGCAGGCACGTTTCTAGGCCCTTAACAGTCCCTAAATATGCACATTGTTATTACTTTTCCGTAATCTCCTATGTTTTTTATGTAATTTGCTTGTTTTTGTCAATTGTTCAAATCTCCTTTTTTCAGTTATTTTCTTTCTAAGTAACAGATTTTTTTTCGAAGTAAGTAATGGAATAAAGTCCACAAAATTATTGTGTGTGCAAGGATAGGGCATAGACAACCTAGGGTAGAAAGGGACATAGGCGTCAATTGGATGATAGCCTTTTCCTTTTTTCTGTCAAGTAGGAGGACATGCTGCTTCACAAATTCAAAATTCTGGAATCACATGAATATGGAAAAATCACAAAACCTTTTGTGTAGGTAACAAAAAAAACTTGACCAGAGAACTCACTAGATAAAAAGCGTGAGCAATTGTTTAAAAAAATAAAATGTAGCACTTCGTGACAAATTTGCTTTTGTTTGTTTTCTAAATTAGATAGCAAGGAGGCCAGGAAAAATTTTCAAAAGAAAGGGATGAGGGGGCAGTAATTTTTTTTTTGGGGGGGGGGGGGGTTGAATTTTGAAAAAAACTATTTCAGCCAAAAAATAGAGTATTTTCTTCAGATATTACAAAAGTTAGCACTTTTTGTAACATTTGGGTCATTCAGGGGGTGAAGAGGAGGAAAGTTCTCATTTCTTTCTTCACCCAGCTAAGAAATATACTTAGAAACTTGGTGAGGAGGGGTGTCTATAGGCAGATTGCTAATGTTTTGCAATTATTTGATGTTTCCATGCTTCATAAGTGTTTTACAAGCTTACTTGCACCCCCCCCCCCAAAAAAAAAACCTGTGTATGTAAAGTACGTGTACTTAACTATTAGCTGAACTGGGACGTACGAAAGATAGGATTCTGATTCCACATTGTTTCATAAGGCCTGAAGTTCTTTTAAAAACACTTCACACTCTTCTTTTAATTCAACAGCCCTTGTGTTTGAGCAGTTTTTCTCAAAGAATTGTGACAAAAGTTAAACTTTAGCGTAAAGAGCGGGGTAGCCCCCGTTATGTACGGAATAATTTCTGTTCGTTTTAAGTTCTAATGCTGCTCACAACCTTCCGTTGAGAAAACTTTTTTTTTAATCTAATTTCAGACTGTTTCGAATCATGCCAGGAAACCCCCCCTCCCCCCATGCAAAATTTACTTCGGAAAACTTTCCTTCCATGGGAAATCCCCTCTCAGACCCTCCCCCCCCCAAGAAAAAGGGAAATATGTATATTTCCCAGTAAAAAATACTACACATGAACAATGGACAAATTGTGTAACTTACAGCCCTTTTCCTGGGAGCAATTTTGAGTCTTGTCATCCCCAAAGGCATAGTTACTGCAAATTTAACTATGTTGAGTCGAATGGCTATTTCAAAATGTTGTCCAGGTGTCTTTGGGAAAAAAAGAAGCGTGTGACAGGGGCTAATTGCCCTTCAATCTTTTTAGTTACTTAAAAGGGCACTAGGAGTTTTTATTTTTGTTCGAATGAACCTGGGAAAGACAAAAAATTATAATAAAAAAAAAAAAACAAGTAAACACACATCCGTGATCTTTCTTTTGGCAAAACATACGAAATTCCACATTTTTGAACATAAGAGCTTGAAACCTCTACAGTATGTTTCTCAGATATGCTGAATCTGATGGTGTGATTATTCATTAAGATCAGTTGACTTTTGGGAGTGTTTCCGTTCTGTTTCGAAAATCCGGCAAATTGTCTCAGTCTCGTAGCAGTTGATGGGTGCAATTAAACTTAATGAATTTTATACATTTGGAATTAGTGTAAAAATTCAATATTTTTATATATCAATTGTTATCAAAGTTATGTTTTTTTAGTTTCGGTTACTAATGGACCGAGTCGTTCCTTACTTTTCAGTTCGTTACCACAGACTCTCTTAAAAGATGCTCTTCTTGCCTCCGCCAATTGCGCTCATATTCTTTGCTATTTAAAACAAAACTTACTTGTTGAACTGCGGCAGCTGTAGAAGCACCACTAAAACAGCCAATTGGCCCTAGGCCTGTCTGACTAGAAAGTGAGGGAACGTTCATAGGGTTGATTGTTGTCCAAGGAAATGATTTGTGACTTCCAGTTAAAGGGTTTACCTGAAGAGGGGAAAGCGCACATGAGATTTAGATTGCAGTGTATGTTAGTTAAAATTATGGATTTCAGTATATTTACAGAGACAAATTATCTGAGCATATTGTAAGAGGGAGGTTATAACTATAACTATGGAATACACTTTATAATAACTATGGGAATACTTTTTTGTTGTCTATCATAATAAGCTTTCGAGTGATTTCCCATACATTGAACCGGATCTTGAAACTTTGTAAACCCTTTGGCTACGCTACTCGACGCCATGAAATAAATCGTACTATGATCAAATATAAAACCATCTAGGTGTTGTAACAAGGCTCGTGCATATTAATATTTTGGGTGGGGCAGGCATTAAGAGAAGCTACTGTTCGGTAATATAAGTAAGAAATGCCAATAAATTTGGGTAAATGTTAGGATTTCGGGGGAAATCATGACCCGTAGACCCCCTCTATTTTGTGTTTGTGCATGATTTTAGCGCTCCAGGTTTAGGGAAAGGGTTATCTACAGCGCCTTAGGGTTTACAACCTCAGTTTTGTTTTTACTTTTTCTTATTTTGTGCACAAACTTATTCTTTTGATAATTTCGAATCCTCCTTCCCAAAGATACTTTGTAATGCAAACTCTTTTCAATTTGTTACTCCAAATTCAAGAGAACTTATAAATCCGGAATCAACAGAAAAAATACATTGTTTTTTTTTATACGAATGCATCGCAGCATTCGCAACTTCTTTTACTTTGCATCACAGCACAAAACTGCCTGAGGCCAACATAGCCCGCAGCACCATTTGAAAGGCATATAGGCCTAATCCCAGGTTTTTGTTCCTACACCTTAGATTTTGAAAAATACCTTGTATGGGATAACATTATTGGATAATGCATTTTTTTCGTATTCTCATTGAAAAAAAAACTCGAGAAGTTGGAGCCTCCTCCCTTTAATTTTGAAAATATACCCCCCCCCACAAGTTTCTGCATATTGACGTCACTGAGCACAGCAATGCAGAGCAATGTTAGTTTCTTGGCTTTGTTCACCTCGATGGTGGCCACTCCTTGAGCACCTTGCGACAGGCAGGTTTAAACCCTACTTTCTAAAGTTTCCAAAACATGCTTTACCCGCCTTGTTGACACAAGAGTTCCTTTAAAACATCGTGCAAGAATATAAACAATTGATAAAGGACTTGCATCTCTTTTTCCTCCGATACTGCTAAGAAGTGAAAGACCTTAGAACATCCATGCAATTGGATACTGATGAGGAGACACGGGCTTTGAAGTTATTTGGAAAAATGGGAAAATTTAAGCCACCTGGGTAAAATTCTAGATTAGAGGTTTTTGCTATCTTGAACTTCGCAGAATGGATCCAGAGCCAAAATGCGGCCCAAGGAACGCCTTTTGAAATATCAGCATAACCTTGGGATGGTAGTTAGAAAACACCTTCCTGTAATAGCTTATATTTTAGGTCTGGATTCATTTCTGACAGTTTAATTTAAATAACCCATCTACTCTGCAAGATAGTAAAAGCCTTCCAGAACATAATCCCTACCCTTGTCAACATAGCTTAATCATACAGGCAAAAAACTAGTCAATGTTTTCCGTCAGCTCTACAAGATCTCTTTAAAAGTTTCTCGAACCCTTAAAATAGGGGGTTCAATGACTTTACCCTCCCCAAATAATCCCTAGGCTGAGGTGCTCACTTAATATTGTATGGTACAAGCAATTATCTTGTGGAATTATCAGGGTTTCAAATTTTATTTATGCACAACAAAGATCTGGGAATAAAAAAACACATCAAAAACAAAGGGAGAAATTGCAGTACCTTAGCTGCCCAAGAGTTGTAATTTGGCGTTTGATATGTGGCTGCATACAGTGATTCTTCGTGAAATGGATGCATTGCACTGAATTGATGGGTTCCAAAGGAGGTTGCTTTGTAATCTGCTGCAGCAACTGCAGCGTTCATTGCATTGCGCTCTCGCTTGCGCCACTTCGCTCGCCTGTTTTTAAACCAGACCTAGAAAATAAAACATCATTATGTTTGACTTTCTAAAAGTCAAACTCTTAACCATGGGGTTTTGCTCTACTATTTTCTTCCTTCCTTTCTCTACAAATTTAAGCGAAACCTAGTAATTAGATTCTATTGTCATCTAACAATGCTTTTTATTTTAGTTGTGTCCAAAACATTTTGTATTTGAAACTCATAATACTGGTGATGATATGGTATGGTAAAGCGGGGGAAAGGCATCTGCCATGACACAAGATTTTAAGAGGCGCTGAAAATGAAAACTGAGAATTGGTAAAAGAAAAACACCAGTAGCCTATTTCCAATAGAATACAATTTCAGATAATTCAGGACTAAGACGCTTAAACCTACACAGGTGCTGCTAAATAATTTTATTGGAACAAATATATCTAAAAAGGCCATGTTGACATTCCAAGGCTGTCAATGTTGACAGCCTTGGACTTATTTATTTAGTATATAAGTAAAAACTGCAAGCTCGTTTAGCCAACTTTGCATTGCCACTGATTATTTTCAACCAGGGTGGAATTGCATTAGGTCTCATCCCTTCCCGCAAATGAAAATAATTCATTTTCAAGCTTCTTTATGCAGCCAAAGCGTCACGATATGGCCTCAAATGCTTACAGAAAGTGAAAATTTCTCATATTACGATTTCCAGGTTCATAAGGTGAAAAATTTTGTGGGGAATTCTACATTCCATATTCCAACTTGAAACTTATCATTTCTTACCTCGATTTAGGTTTCGTAGAAATCTGGAGCATCAAAATCTACATTTTCAGATCCTATGTTTACATATTCCATGTTTAATGAACAACAGAAAGTAGCCTATTAAGATTTATACCAACTCACATATATTTAGCTAATATAAATAGCATGTCCCATAAGTTTGTACCACTTCGTTTGAAGACACAGTTTGTATTGTCTCTTCGAGCTCTATTATTTTATTAAATAAAAAAGACAAGTTTTTTTTTAACTGAAAGTAAGGAGCGATATTAAAACTTCAAACGAACAGAAATTATTCTGTATATGAAAGGGGATGTCCCCTCCTCAACGCCTCGCTCTTTACGCTAAAGTTTTTAATTGTTTAAAAAAAAAAAATTGTGTGACGAAGTCAAACCTTAGCGTAAAGAGTGAGATGTTGAGGAGGGGACAGCCCCTTTCATATACAGAATAATTTCTGTTCGTTTTAGGTTTTTATGTTGCTCTTACTTTCAGTTAAAAACATTTGTATTTTTTATTTAATTTCTGAACGTTTTTGAATTAATGCAGCTTTGATTTTGGCTCACCGTACATGAATAATTATAATGAAATTTGCATATTAATTTTATTGTTTTGGCTAAATGGCTTTCTCGAAATTTTGTTATGACGTAACTTAAGAATTAACTTAGTTA
Organism: Artemia sp. Qi Xiang Cuo; assembly: GCF_049724085.1. Lineage (NCBI taxonomy): Eukaryota > Metazoa > Arthropoda > Branchiopoda > Anostraca > Artemiidae > Artemia > Artemia sp. Qi Xiang Cuo. Next base: position 43,232,516 of record NC_142795.1, read on the forward strand.
ACGAACTTCTATATTTGTATGTTTTTATTGCGTATATTAGGGAATTTACCCCTTAGTCAATACCTCGCTCTTTACGCTAAAGTTCAATTTTTGTTCGAATCACAAACCCCTGAATCACAAAGGCCGGTTAATTAGGATAGATAGCCCTTTGAAAGTACTAAAAAAAATTTTAGCGTAAACGGCGAGGTGTTGACTAGGGGGGGAACCCCCTCATATACGTAATAATTTCTGATCACTTTGACTTTTGATGTTGCTCTTTACTTTGAGTTGAAAAAATTTATTTTTTCTTATTTCTGATTGTTTTTTAAATAAGGCTGGGAAATCTGGCGCCCCTTCATAAGAATATCCCTTCCCCAAGGAGACATCCTCCATGGAAAGATCCTCCCCCGTAACCTCCTCCTCCGACCCCCGCCCCCCACCAGAAAAAAATCCCTGAAACGTGTGTATCCTTCCTGTTTACCAATACTATATGTAAACAATGGCCAAAGTTCATAACTTGCAGCCCCTCCCCCAGGAACTGTGGGGGATTAAGTCATCCTCGAAGACATATTAATTAGATTTTCGACTATGCTGAACAAAATGGATATCTTAAAATTTTGATTGGGTGACTTTGGGAAAAAAATGAGCGTGGGAGGGGGCCAAGCTACCCTCCAATTTTTTTGGTCGCTTAAAAAGGGCACTAAAACTTTTAGTTTCCGTTCAGATGAGTCCTCTCACGATATTCTAGGACTACTAGATCAATATGATCACCCCTGGGAAAATAATAATAAAAAAAAAAAATAAAAAAACAAACACGCATCCGTGATCTTTCTTCTGGCAAAAAATATAGAATTCCACATTTTTGTAGATACGAGCTTGAAACTTCTATAGTACGGTTCTCTGATACGCTGAATCTGATGGTGTGATTTTCATTAAAGTTCTACTACTTTTAGGGGGTTGTTTCCCCTTTTTCCTAAATAAGGTAAATTTTCTCAGGCGCGTAACATTTGATCGGTAAGACTAAACTTAATGAAACTTATATATTTGAAATCAGCATAAGAATTTGATTCTATTGATGTATTTATTGATATCAAAATTTCTGTTTTTAGAGTTTCGGCTAGTATTGAGCCGGGTCACTCCTTACTTACAGTTCGTTACCACGAAATGTTTGATGAATGTAAAAAAACAACAACACAAATCTAATTTAAAATCTCTTCGAAAGCATTAAGCACAACTAACTGAAACATATGCTCCATAACCTTTCGGATATTACTGCTAGATTACTGTGCTATATTTACAAACAAACGAATATTCAAATTTTCCTGTTGCATTTTGAAAAAGCAAGTATTAAATCTGGAGTAAAATTTCACCTAGACCCTCAAGTTTTTCGTTGAACGACAGTGCATGATATCAACGTAAATGGGTGTGATTTGCCCAGTTGATCCACTTATAAAATTAGTGATTTGTACAATTAGTTAGTTGACAATGCTATTTTTTATTCAAAGATCTTTAAGATGAAAATGACGTAATTAATAATAGCATCAATTTGGGGCACAGGAAATTCAACTCGAAGTTGAAACCAAGCGGTGCGAAATGACTTCATTTGCCCGCGACACTATGGTTGCTTCGGGTACAGAATCCGAAATCAACAGGAGATCCACGACCTACAGGTACTTAGCAAATTGCGTCCCAGGAAATGCAAAAGGTCGTCCCTCTAGAGTCTGTCCCTCTAGAGCCCGGTTTCTACCCACCCACCCCAGCTTAAATTTAGGGTCAAGAATCTTGTCAAAACTATGATAGACGTACATAATTCAAGCATCCACAGAGACAGATCAATTTTCTTTATGATACCTTTGCTTTTATGATATTATTTGGCTAGTTTTTCATTTTTCACTGTCATTTTCATTCGACTTGGGAAAATTGGCTCCCACTTTTACCCCCTCCCCCGCGATGTTTTCACGAAACTGCGAACCTGATTAATATCCTGTGACAAAAATTATAATATCAAAATGTACTCGTGTAAATTAAAAAAAAAAATACATCAAAGGTATGTTTGTTTTTTAGCCTCAACAGAAATTTTGGCCAAAAATAAGACCGAAAAACAGACATATTTATTTAGTTAACACCTTAGAACAGATAACTAAAAGGCTCTTTGTTTCTCGTAATCATTAAATAAAAAAACGAGTTTTTTTAACTGAAAGTAAGGAGCGACATTAAAACTTAGAACGAACAGAAATTATTCCGTATATGAAAGAGACTGCCCCCCCCTCAACGCTTCGCTCTTTACGCTAAATTTTTTAATTGTTTTAAAAAATAAAGTTGTGAGACAGAGTCAAACTTTAGCGTAAAGAGCAAGGCGTTGAGGAGGGGACAGTCCCTTTCATAAACTGAATAATTTCTGTTCGTCTTAAGTTTTAATGTCGCTCCTTACTTTCAGTTAAAAAAACTTGTTTTTTTTTATTTATTTTCCGAACGTTTTTGAAACAATGCAGTTTTGATTTTGACTCACCGTTCGTGAATAATTGAAACGAAATTTGCATATTAATTTTAATTTTTTCGGCTAAATGGCTTTCTCAAAGTTTTGATCTGACGTAACTTACGAATTAACTTATGTAAGGAACTTGTATGCTCGTATATTTTTATTATATATGTTAGAGGGTTCGCCCCCTAGAGCTCTGATGAAAGTACAACAAAAAGAATTAGCGTAAAGAGCGAGACAATGAATAAGGGGCGAACCCAATTATATATGTAATAATCCCTGTTCGTTTTAAGTTTTGATGTTGCTCCTTACTTTCAGTTGAATTTGTTTTTTATTTAATTTCTGATCGTTTTCTTAAATAGTGCTATTGCTGGGAAATCCAGCACCCCTTCACAGAAATATTCCTTCCCCAAGTAAACTACCTCCATGGAAAGATCCTCCCACTTAATCCCTGAACCCCCCCAACTACCAGAATAAATCCCCTTGGACACTTCTGTATACTTTCCAATAACCAATACCATATGTAAACATTGGGTAAAGTTCATGACTTGCAGCCCTTCCCCCGAGGAGTGTGGGGGATTAAGTCACCCTCAAAGAAATAGTTATTGTATTTTACGACCATGCTGAACAAAATGGCTATCTCAAAATTTTGATCGGGTGAATTTGAAAAAAATGAGCGTGAGAGGGGGCCTAGTTACCGTTCATTTTTAGGGTCACTTAAAAAGGGCACTAGAATTTTAATTTCCGTTCAAATGAGCCCCCTCGCTATATTCTAGGGCCACTGGGTTGATACGATCACCCCTATGGGAAAAAACAAAAAAAAACAAATAAACGCGCATCCGCGACCTTTCTTCTGGCAAAAAATACAAAATTCCACATTTTTGCAAATAGGAGCTTGAAACTTCTATAGTAGGGTTCTCTTATACGCTGAATCTGATGGTGTGCTTTTCATCAAGATTCTATGACTTTTAAGGGGTGTTTCCTCCTTATTTTGAAAATAAGGAAAATTTTCTCAGGCGCATAACTTTTGATGAGTACGATTGTTATCAAAATTCCGTCTTTTAGAGTTTCGATTACTATTGAGCCGGGTCGCTCCTTAGGCTACTTACAGTTTGTTACCACGAACTGTTTGATTACGTTATGCTACAAAGATTTGTATATGTGACTCATGTGACTTTCCACAAAGGATCGGTAGGGGGAGGTTTGAAAGTGATTTTTTTTTCAAAACATGTTTTAAATTTTCGTTTACTATGGGGTTGGGTTGGTTCTTTCCTGTGTTGCCCCTAAAGGGGTAAATACCATAGAAATAGGTATGGCTTAAAGCCATTGCATAACAGAAAAGTGAGTATCTGATTTTGGTACTTAATAAGAATCCGATCAACACGTGAGAATTACCGCATATAGAATGTCAAAGATCCTAATGAAAAAAAGGTTTCCGCTATATAGTGAGCTATTGCTGACTCTGTAAAAGATATTTAAACTTTAATTTTTTGGGGTTAAAGGGGCAAAGAAAGGTACCTAGGTTAGGTTACGTCTTTAATATATGCTATGCTTTACCCCCACCCTATCCCCTAATGTGCAAATATATAGCCCAAATTTGTTTCTAAACTATTATACTTTTATGAGACTTTGTTTTATTTCATTAGCATTAGCGAAACTTCACTTCTCGCGTGTTTATCGGATTCTTAATAAGTACCCTGACTTTTTTTTTCCTATTTCTACAATCCTGTTGTGGAGGGTAGGAACGTTCATAGTCACAACTTTCTGGGTTTTTTATCTTTTAGGGATTATATTTATCTATAAGTACTTTTCGGGGATATAGCGTTTAAGATGTGCATTTTCTTCAAATACATGAATTAAAAAAAAAATGAACACGCTTTTTGCAAAAAATGTTGTTATCATTTAAGATTGTCATTTAAAGTAGTAAGACGTAATCAAATCAGACATAAATCAAATACCCTTTAATACAGCCTAGATTCGTATTGCTAAGTTTATTTTTGATTTTGTAAACCTTATTAGATGTATTTCACTTTGATAGAAAATCGATTTATAGTTATACATTAATATTGTAACCATAAACTTCGTATATCATTACAACTGCAACCGAGATTGTTTCGTCATTGAAATGGTGTCTCATCATTTTTCACACCATTTAGCTCGAATCTATTTATCTACTTCCCATCATTTCTCATTTCCAATGACTTTGATTAACCAAATAAAAGCAACCATCGCCATGTATTTATTCAAGGATGAAATGAGGTGCAGATCATTGCAAGACTTTATTGTTCCCCTGCTAGCCCCCTGAAATGGACTGTCACCGAGTTTGGTTCCGACCATAAAACATCCCGCAAATGGATGCTGGGATGGACCCTTCTTTAATGTGTAAAACAGGGGCTAATAAAACACAATCCTAATGAGTTTTTCAGTTTGAATCACATACGCTACTAATCATTAACAAGCTAATGCTACACTTTTGTTTGGTGCCGATATTTATGAGGTGACAAGTTTGCTAAAAGCAGAGCAAACCATTGTTTAATAATGTGGTTTTTCGAACTGTCGACACAACGTTCAAAGTTCCAGGTGTGGATTTTAGGACCTCGATCCCAAACACTGCCAATTATAGAAAAACTTCAATATAATAGATTCAGTTTTGAAAATAGGAAACAAAAAGTAATTGTCACTTGGTGGTATCAAAACACATATAAAATAAAGTCGCACCTCACTAAATTACCACTTTTTGCCTTTTCACTCAGTAGAACGACAAGGTCAGCCAATTGCTGGTCAATGTCGAAAAATGCTGGTCAAAGGACCAGCAATTACAAGATAGTCATTCGGCTAAATGTTGCATAAAGTTGTTTTTTAATCTACAAGGTATTTTTACTCGGTGTACTGGTAGTTTTAGTTTTCAAGCAAATTATTATTAATCTTCAGTCTGTTGATAAACATGATCAACAGACTGAAACTACATTATAAAACTAGTTTTCAAACAGTTCGTCATAACGAACAGTAAGTAAGGAGCGATCCGGTTCAATAGTAACCGAAACTCTAAAAAACGGAATTTTGATACCAATAGATATATCATAAGAATCAGATTTTCATGCTGATTTCAAATATATAAGCTCTTCACGCTAAAGTTTGACTCTATCTGCACTAGCATTGCCCCATTTTTTATACCTGAGCCCTTTTTGGCGAACATTTCCATGCACTACTAAACAGAAACTTCGAGCAATATTTTTTAAATATGCTAAGTACCTTTTAAGACTCCCCCCCTGGACACGTAACACATACCTCATTAATAGGTATAAATTGGCAGATCCCACTCTCATAATTGAAAATCAGATTTCCCGTTTTAACAGTAAAATTGGTAACCACCCCTGGCATAGTTTACTCAAGCAGTAGTCAAGTGTAGAATTGTTTCTTATTTCTTGTCAGTTTAGTGTTTTTCTCGTTTGTATCCGTTGATGTATTATTTGTCCCTTTTTTTCTTTTTTTTCTTTATCTTTATTGTACTCTGTCTTGTGTTTTTGTAACGACGGGTTATAAATAAATAATAATAATAATAAAATCTATTTTTTAAATAAATAAAAAAATCAGCGTAAAGAGCGAGGCGTTGAGAAGCGGGCATCCCCTTTCATATACGGAATAATTTCAGTTCGTTTTAAGTTTTAATGTCGCTCCTTACTTTCAGTTAAAATTTTTTTTTTCTTTTTATTTAATGTTCAAATGAAAGTAGAGATCAATGTTAACCATTTTGACCAATGAAGGACCAATTAATTGCTCAATAAAATCATTTAACAGAGTCTTTCCCCCAGCTCACTGTTGTTGGCGCTAAGGTTTAATTTATGTTTTGCCAAAAGCTTAGCAATTGCAAGTATTTTGTTCACCGATTACCTTTCCCAAAAGCTAGAACTGAATAGGCCTGCTGTGTTGCATAAGTCAATTCTCATTCGCGAATTATTGCGGTAAAAAGTCATGCTTTAATGGAAAAACATGGGAGAGATTGAGGGGGTGGTAGCTACACCCTGTGTTTAGGATAGTTCTGTTTGTTTTAGATTTACCCCTTTGGCACTCTTTGGCCTCTGGATACATCCCTGCCCCTCCCAAATTTAGTAGTTTATACATAATTCCTTGTTTAGAATTATAACTTTTGTAAGACCTGCCAAGTATTGTATGACCAATTTGAATAAAATATTGCAATTTCTGGTCATAGGGGAGAACAATAAATTAAAACAAATCTCAGGTAATTGCGTCAAATTCAATTCTAAAGTTATTTTACAGGGTCAGGATTTATTTAGATGTAGCTTGAAATTGAAAATAGTATGAGAATGACTTGCTTCATGACAAGTTAAGCCTTGGTTCATGAATAAATGAAGCATGTTGACTTTCCGTGATGCTAGGGTATCAGATCTTTTAAAATGATGAAAAGTCAATTTGGTTCATTCTGACTTTTGACTTTTATTAACATTTTAAACAAAAATAAAAACTATTACAAGCATAAATCACTACAGTAGAGGAGGGGGTACCAGCCCCGTACGAACACCGTGCTGCCATCTACAATTTAGTTTAATGCTGAAGGGACATAATTTATTTAAGGATTATCGATCGAGTCTAATGTGGGTGTGTCAAGGTCAATCGATCTGTTGTTGTTTGGTCACGTGCGAATGGCATGAGGGGTGATTTACATAATCGATGGGAGAATTATTGATTCACGAGCGTGGGGAATTATGAAACAATATGGTCATAGAGTCCCTAGGGAGAAAGATTACGTAATCGCTCAATGACCTCTTTTTCCAAGATCGATATATTTGTTGTTTCTATGTGTAATAACTCGGGGGGCGAAGGTTGCACATGCGCATTGAATTCTAACGGGAACAATGTTATTGATCTAGGACTCGAGAGGAAGTGAATTTCCGAGAACTTGATTGCGTAATCGATTGGGAATTTTATTGATCCGATAACGGGAAACAGTTAGATCACGTGTTTCCTTGTCAGCCAATCAGCGAGTCGGTTACATCCCCCTTCTCAGCCACTCAGCGAGTTGGGTAAAAATTATCGGCGAAGGGGCAATAAGGAAGGGATTTTTTCTAGAGTTTTATTATTCGGTGAATTGAATTCAAAGGAGTGAGAAGAAGAAGAACAGTTTTGACTTTACTCATTTTGGATATATATTTGTGTGTGTGTTGACGATGACGATGAGTGGAATGTTTACCCTATTAGAAGTTGATAGTGGAGTTGATGATAATAGTATAAGAGCATCAAACATTGCAGTGGAAATCACGAAAGGTTCACGGCTATGTCTGGAATGGGATGTAGTATATGGAAGATATATGATATCCTTGAGCAAATTTCAAATGGAAGATCAATTATGTTTCACCACTAAAGTTGATATAGCACATGTGAATAGACTTCAATGTGCTTTAAGTGCATTGGTGAAACATATTGAAGACAATAAACAGTATCGATAATTGTATATGCTCTGTATTATTGTGGTTGTTGTTATAATTATTCAATAAAATTGTTTCGAAATCGAAAATGTTCTCTTTCTTTTCTGGTTAGGGCTATCGAATCAGGATCAGTCTAGAGTCTGCAGTTGGAGTGAAAGGACAAAAAAATGAATAAATTTGAGAAAGAGAGAATTAGATCAAATCCAGTGTTTATGGAAAAAAATTTGGTTTTGGATGATGATTTTCTCGGTTTATCTCTTAAACTGAGGATATTCTCTTGTCAGGGAACAATTGACAATATAATGAGGTGTGATTCTCCCCCATTGGACTATTGTATGAAGCTTTTACGATCTGACTCAAATGCTTATAGTCAATTTATTGATTTATTAATTGAAACAAGGCAGAATCATATTGTAGATATACTTTTGAAAACATTGCCAATGGAGTCAATGTAGATGGCTCCCCCATCATTCGGAAGAGGTAACGTCACAGAGCTACTCCTCTTTCCCACCATTTCCCTCTCGTTGAATTTATCGAACGAAGAGGATCAGTTTCGTTTTAGCTGTGAGTGAGTTGACATCGGAAACCGAAAAATGTTCTATATATGTCCATTGTGCATGTACACTCTTGGCAGTTGGAATCAATGTGAGCATTGTACAATTATTGATGACTATAGTGAAAAGTGTAAATTATGTAATCCTTGTAAATTACATAGAGGCTATGCAGTACAAATTAAAGGATGTAATTCATGTCTTGAGGAGGTGTGTGACTCACATCCTAGAGGGTACCTGTGCTCCAATTGTCACTATGATAAATGTGATCAGTGGGAGACTACTTATCCCGCTATGATTGGAAAGAATCCTAAACGTGAGTTCAGTTTATTTCTACGAGATTGGTATCGTCGCGGATTTAAATTATTCTGTGAAGAGGAATCTGGTCTACGATTCAACTGTTGGGGTAACAAGACAATCTGGTTTCTACGTCATCGTTGTGACGACACCACCTACTATGACTATAAACCAAGTGATTTTTATTTGGCTGTGACCGAATGTGATTCACCACTTGAAAACACTGTATGTGATATTGCTTCAAATAGACAGATTGAAACTCGTGAATTTCATAATATGAATGCAAATAGTATCATTGACTATACAAAGAGATATGACAAGAGTGAAGTTACATTGTACTGTAGAAAATGTGACCCTGACTTTGCAGACAATCAAGATCAATATACAGTGAATCCAAATGATTTACCAGCATTAGTGGTTCACGATACTTGCCTATACATCGAAGATGAAGAAATCTAAAGTGTAGATTGAAAGACATTGTTGTATATATATATACGCATTTTATTAATAAACAAACTCACAAACATTTTTTAAGCACTTTACTCTTAGGGCACTGAAATCAATAATATATAGGTCTGAGAGGTTATTTTCCACGAGAAAGTCATTCAGACGTGGATTTTCAACATAAATGTGGAGAAACTGCTTGTAAGTATAGTCACGACATTGGAACACAAAATATAGTAGTGCATGGAAGCCGCAACTCTTAGTCGTTAGATCCTGCACCCTCTTCCGATTTTGAATAATAGTTTTCCCACTGCTCTCAATATAGTTGCTGATGTGAGGTGTGTAGAATGTATAGGGTAGACCAAGAGGATCAAAAACTTCAATCGTCTTCATTGTTTGAAAGATGCACAGCCAATGACCCGTCAGCACAGTCGACGGACTGCTATTAACAATAATCAAGGTATTGTTGACACGTTGAATTTTTCAAAGAGACTCCGAGGGTACACAATAGGATTTGTACAGGGACATGTAGGGGTCCATATTAAATACATTGATTATTTGACTGGTGTTCATGGCGCCAAGTCTAGTAGAACACTGCCATCGGGAGTGATTTCCCAATAGGTTTCATATTGATTTAGTGAGATTAGGGCAATACTCTCAGCCAATGGGTCGGCAAATGTGCACTCTAAACGCACACTCCCTGTACGTACTATACTCATATCCTGTGTACCCGACAAATCCAATACAATGATACCATGTGTTTTAGCAAACCTATCTTCGGTTATACCATTTTCAAATAGTTGAGAGTCATGGTCTAGGGTTTGCATGGTCAACTCGTACAATGTTCTATAGGATTTATCAAAAGATAGATTGTAGAGTGGGATACCGTTTACTTTGCACACAAGAGATGAAAGTCCAAACATCTCGAATTTATGTGGACATTCAGTCCATGATCCTATTGCACTGGCGCTTTTTACAAATGCCAAAGCCAATTTCGACGGAATTTCACCATTGATAAAGGATGAATCGGTGAAGGTGCGTGAGCCCATTGCAATATGACGCTGATTGGTGATTGTATGAGGAACAAGTAGTTTAATATTGTTGCCATTGGATCTCAGTTCTTCCACGGCCAAAGCAACAGAACTCATGACCTGTTGTTTGCGTACATGAAGTATTCCCGAGGTGAGGGAGAGACTTACATCAGGATTGGCAGCAAGTTCTTTTCTCAATATGAAATTGGAGGATGCAAGCGTTAGTTTTATATCCACTTTAACATTGGACGGAAGCCAGTGGGGTATATTAAATATTTCATGATATATTTTTCCAACTAGATGTAATTCACTAGTTGTAGCATTTTTAAGTACATCTGTACTATCAGTATTAGTAATATATTCATATCCATTGGAGGTGCCTCTCAAGTCCTTGTATGACTTGGGTGTCATCAGCATGAATTGCATATAGCTTGTATAATTTGAGAGATTGTTGCTTGTGCTCACCAGCGTGCCATTGATGTAGACACTGATTTGACGAAATAAATTATGTAATATACAAGTTTCATAGGATATTCCATCGCCCCGAATTGGCATTGAATTATCGGATTTACGGACTTTCATTTGCAAATCTATAAATTTTGAAGACATGTCCATAAAGTAGTCTTCATTGAAATAAATTTGAAAGTGGATATTCTCGGAGAGGGGTTGTTGTGGATAAAATTGTTCATAGTATCCATGCTTGACACTCACATCGACATTTTCGGCATTGAATGGATTCAATGAGGCGTTGATTGAAGGTTGTGAGTCCATATGTGGCAGGTAGGACATCTTAGGAGAAGAAATCAAGTTTCGATCTAATAATTTTCTTCCAGGGGCTTCTGTTTACACTACGTGTTAGCTTTTTCCTTCTTTTCTTTGACAAAAGGGATGATGTCTTTCGTTTCCGACCTGGGCAAAGACTGATGAGTGGTGCGTTGTTTCTTGACCTTTTTAAGCCTTTACCATTCTGTTTTAATTTCTCGCCAAGGGTTTGCACACTGGACCTAAAATTTTTCGAAGCACCTTTTTTTAAAATCCTTGCCAGAGCCCCAATCTTATAGTGTAGAGGATGCAAAATCTGTTGCAGCCGGTACAAGATATTTTCTAGCCAGTGGTAGAGAAGAGCGAAACAGCTTAGCAAACCAACTGCCAAGACCGTAGCCAGACATTGACGAGCGACCCTTGTAATAGTCCATTCCATTGCCCTGTTGTCTTGGGCCAAGAGTATTAACATAGCAGTCAATATCAGGACAAGTAAATACCACTTTTTTATTATACATCTTGCTGTTGAACGATGGGTCGAAAATGGCATGTAATCACAGCCAAACCTTATGAAATTGCTATTGGATCACCCAATTCGGTTCTTAGTGTTAACTGACAGAGTTCCAAATAGGAAGTGTTTACTGGAATATACTGAAGATGCTTTATATTGTAGTGATGAATATGTTCTTGATTGGTTTTCCGTTCAAGAACTCGTAGGAGGGGAACATTTGAATTACCAACCCGAGATGTTTCCACAAATGAAGCATAGAGAAATATACAAGTGTCCGTGGAGAAGGCAGGTGGGTAGTCAGCGAAAAGGAAATTAGTGTTTCTAGCACTTCTACCATTGATTATATTGAGCTTAAAGTCAAGAACGTCCTTTAGATTATCGTTGAGAATAACCTTTTCATTGGAGATGGGTGAACTAATGTAGATCTTACACTCCTCCTTTGAATAGTTGAAATGAAAAGCTCCTTTTTTACAATCGGAAATTCTTTTATTCATAGAACAACATAAATCATTCATAGAGGTGAGTTCCTCGTAGGGTAATTCAATATATGGATAATCCAACCAATTGATTTTTTGAATTTGTTCTTGATCACCTGGTGGTGGCGGCCAATCATAGGGTCTAATTTTTATTTCATATTTACGATCCTTTCTCAGGATGTCATAGGTATTTTTGAGAATACAGTCGACAAGAGCCACTTCATACTTTCCGTCGTCGAATTTGATGGTGGGGGAGAGTTTCGTACAAAAATCACTTGTTCTATTCAGATCATTGTAGAGAGGATCAGAAACATTAGACATGAAAGTCACATAGAAATCATTGGGCATTTTTAATGTCTTCAGCACTGACCAAAGAAACAAAATCCGAGTTGAATCCTATCCATCAAACAAGCAACTGTTTCTTGCCATGGAGTGTACGACTCTTTAATATCTTTTCAATTTTATAAATTTCACTAGTGTTTCTAACTTTTTGCAGTTCATAGTCATAAGAACCGCCGAGAATCTCATCATCTTTAGTGTTTCACAGTCAATAAGTTATGGGCACGGTGTCTAGAATTTTTGACACTTTAAAAAGTTCAGTGCTCCATAAATACTTCCCCTTTTGAAAAATATTTGTGGTTCTATTAACTAGAACAGTATCACCAACATTGAATTTCTTCTTCTTTTTCTCCTTTTCACCCTTGGAGTATTGCTTTAGAAAAGCGTCAAATGTATTTTCATTGTAGTGAACATCCCGAGGACTTGAGCTGGACAGAGATCGATGGGGTCGATGGTTGTATATCTGCATGATTTTATCTAAATCATGAATAAAAGCCGATGTATTTTTCAAAGTGCAATATCTTGAAATTAATAGACGAATCGTTCTTATTAATCGTTCAGCCAATGCAGCCTTTATCGGGATGTGACTATTATAAAGTGTAGTATTATATTTCAAAAGAACCTTTTGCACATGGGGATTAACAAATTCACTGCCACGATCCGATTGAATTTTTCTATACGAATCCTGTTCGAGAATACTTTCAATGGCCCGTGCAACTTCAACACCTCTCTTTGACCGCAGTGGAATGGCATATGCATAGCGACTAAAGATACTGATTGCCACTAGAATATATTTGTAGGGTGCATTGTGACGCTGTTGAAGTGTGTCTAAAGTTAACAGATCCATTTGCATTATATGCAGAGGGAAAAAGGCTTTAGTTTGTCGATATTGTTTACTGCGAAGCCTGTGATTCCGATGTAGTGTGTAACTCGGCTCATTTTCTAGATACTCTTTTGCATTTTTCAATGTGGTGGTGCCGGAGACAGCTTTGGAAAGCGTTTTGGGTGAACTTAAACTTCCCGCTTCGCCAATATTTTCATAGACACCTTTCAAAACTTCATCCATTTCGAGCGTAGACACGTAGTGTAATGTCCACTCCCCTTTTGCACACTGGCGGGCGAATCAATTCGTCTTCGCTTTTGACTAGCAGTCACAGGTGTTGTAAAATCATTGCTGCTGCTGATAGTATCTTCAAATATTGGATATTCTTCTTTTTTAAATGATGTTTGTTGTTGGTGGACTAAGTTCTCGGATATTATTTAGAAATTTACTATTTCAAAAAAGAATTTTGTTACAGTTTGTCACACACAAAAGTGGAGAGATATTATTTTAAAATTATAAAAGATATTTAAGATTAGACTCCGAATAGCACATATAATAACTTCTATTATAACTTTTTCCCTGACTTATAATTTGTTTCCCTGTGATCTCAACTTGAACTTGATGCTCATCACCAGTTTCCAACATGAGATAAGATAATACTCTTTTACTCTGTTCTCGATAGGACACTGTTAATAGGTTTCCATTGGTCAATGCACTTAAAGTCAGGTCCTTCTCCAGTGATTGCAGTGCTATAGACTCATGAGATTTGTCCGTTGGAAGTATCTCTGTGGTGACGGTGGGTCTTTCACGAGAAGGGCTATTCTTTTCCAAGCGCCTTGAATCATCTTAAAGCACATGAAGTTTTTTGTCACATTCACGACTCTCGTTATCAATGAATTTGAGTCGATGGTACTCAGAATGTTTGATGGGTAAGGGGATAAGTTCAAATGGTGTCAATTTATAGGGCTTTGCCATTCTCTTTAGAGAAAACTGTTTACAAGTCCTGCAATTATCGGTAGTAAAAGTGTGAAAAAGCTACCGCCCGCCTGAAGGAGCCGTTTTCTTTTAAATTTTTTTCCCTTGTTTTTAAAAGCCCACGCGCAGAATGTGGAACGATTTTTCGTTGTCTGTTTCCTAAAACCTTCTGGCAGTTGAACATTGCCCTCGGTTAAATTTAAAAAAAGTTCAGATATTAGATAAATGAAATCATTGTCAAACCCTTGTTTGAGTATAGCCTTCCTAAGCAATGGTTTTAAAGTGCTTAAAACGGAAAACAGATGCCGTTGTTCATATAGTTTCTTCAGCGTCATAATGGCGACTAATAGTCTTTTCTACTGTTCACCGGAAGATATACTGTAATTTCATTGTTGAAAATGTCGGTGACTACACGAAGATCCTCGGGCGTGCTCAGATTAAGATCCAACAAAATGTAACCGTAATGCTTGCTAGTCGCCTGAGTTTACGCTGACAACAGACCTTTCGGGGCGCCGGGGTATATCTGCTTTTTTAGAGTTATGAGCGAGCTATAATCACGAACGACTCGATAGATAATATAGACGGTGCAATTCAAAGCAAGGGTTCGCATACATTTGCTCTGATGAAACAGATTGTGTAGAACTAGGGTAATGGAAATGTGTTCATGATGGGAGCGAACGGTGAACAGTTGTAGCATTTCCTGTGAGAACTGTTCAATGGATTCAGCCAAATCATCAATGATTAACCACGAGTTCGATTCAATACTTTTGAAAACATCAAGTCCTCGTAGGAATAGTATTGGTAGGGTGGTGGCAATAGCTTTTATTTTATCATAGGACTCCTGCAAAATACTATAGAAATAGTAGATTTTTTTCGGCTTTTCCAAAAACATTTTATTGTACTTTTGAATTATTCTAGTTAAAAGTGTTGTTTTCCCCGACATTGACGGTCCACACAGAAACGATCTGAAGGGTGTTTTAAATTGATACATGCTGCTGCTGTTGGGGGCAACAGTCGGACTGCAACTAACTGTAAATCATATGTGCTCAATGAATAAGTAATAATTTTCCCCATAGATCTATCTATTCAAGAACAACAACAAAAAAAAACAATATTTCATGGCAGCATTTATTTCGACACTGCATGAAAACAAATATTTGTGCAGTCAACATGCACAACGATAAAATAATAACACTCGTTCAACAAGAACAGTTGTGAAAATCTCTCCGGTTGCAAAAATTAAAACTCTATTTGCATTCAACATTAACAGCACATTTAAATTATAAAAAATTATAAATACTAAATTTTTTTCTTTAAAAACAACTTTTTTAAAATAAAAAAAAAACACTTTTTTGTCCTGGATCATCCAACCTTTTCTGTAAAACACTTTTTTTTGTCAACTTAAACAATTTTCTATACAATAACACTTTTTTTATACAACAGAAAAAAAACACACACGGGAACAGTAGCACAGTTGAACATTATGAATTTAAAGGTGTGTGGGTTCCCCTCCCCGACCGCGGGCCGAAGGCCGGCCGGCGCGGGCGGGACCCCCCCCCGGGCGGCCGCGGGAGGACCCCTCCCGGGGCTCCCGCGGCCGCCCGGGGGGGGGGGTCCCGCCCGCGGTCGGCCGGCCTTCGGCCCCGCGGTCCGGGGAGGGGATCCCACACCTTTAAATTCATAATGTTCAACTGTGCTACTAGTTCCCGTGTGTGTGTGTGTCTGTATTTCTTGTTTTACAGAAAGTGTTATTGTATAGAAAAGTGTGTTTAAGTTGACAAAAAAAAGTGTTGTACAGAAAAATGTTGTTGATGATGGACAAAAAGTGTTTTTTTTTTATTGTACATAAAGTATTGTACAGAAAAGTGTTTTTAAAGACAATAAGTGCTTATTTATAAAGTGTTATCGTTGCTGTTCATGTTGACTGCAAATAGAGTTTTCATGTTGACCGGAGAAATTTTGTCAACTGTTCTTGTTGAACAAGTGTTATTATTTTTATCGTTGTGCATGTTGACTGAACAAATATTTGTTTTCATGCAGTGTCGAAATAAATGCTGCCATGAAATATTGTTTTTTTTGTTGTTCTTGAATAAATAGATCTATGGGGAAAATTATTACTTATTCATTGAGCACATATGATTTACAGTTAGTTACATTCCGGCTGTTGCCCCCAACAGCAGCATGTATCAATTTAAAACACCCTTCAGATCATTTCTGTGTGGACCCTGAATGTCGGGGAAAACAACGCTTTTAACTAAAACAATTCAAAATTGCGATAAAATGTTTTTGGAAAAGCTGAAAAAATCTACTATTGCTATAGTATTTGGCAGAAGTCCTATGATAAAATAAAAGTTATTGCCACAACCATACCAATACGATTCATACGAGGACTTGATGTTTTCAATAGTATTGAATCGAACTCGTGGCTGATTATTGATGATTTGGCTGAATCCATTGAACAGTTCTCACAGGAAATGCTACAATTGTTCACTGTTCGCTCCCATCATGAACAGATTTCCGTTACCCTCGTTCTACACAATCTGTTTCATCAGAGCAAATGTATGCGAACCCTTGCTTTGAATTGCACCGTCTATATTATCTATAGAGTCGTGCGGTATTAGATATAACGCCTAAAAAAAAAAAAGCCGATATAACCCCGCGCCCCTAAATTTCTGTTGTCAGCGTACACTCAGGCGACTAGCAAGCCCTACGTTTACATTTTGTTGGATCTTAATCAGAGCACGCCCGAGGATCTACGTTTAGTCACCGACATTTACAATAACTAAATTACAGTTGATCTTGCAGTGAACAGTAGACAAGATTATTAGTTTCCATTATGACGCTGATTAAACTGTATGAACAACGGCATATGTTTTTTATTTTAAGCACTTCAAAACCCTTGCGTAGGACTTCTATACTGACAACCAGTTTTGACAATGATTTCATTAATGTAATTTATGAACTTTTTTTAAATTTAACCGTGGTAAATACTAAACTGTAATATGTTTTTATAAAAAATAAAAAGAAAAGTTGTACCAGCGTACGCGCATTGGCTTGTAAAAACAAGGGGAAAAATATTAAGAGAAAACGGCTCCTTCAAGCGGGCGGTAGCTTTTTTCACACTTTTACTACCGATAATTGCAGGACTTGTAAACAGTTTTCTCTAAAGAGAATGGCAAAGCCCTATAAATTGACATCTTTAGAACTTGTCCTTTCAGCCGTCGAACATTTTGAGGACAATCTAGCCAATTTCATTAGCGACAAGAATATTGCCGATGACAAAAACTTATTTTACTTCAAGATCCATTGCGAGATGCTGAAACGAACAGACAATATCTTGAGCGACCCGCCATCGCCGTCACCACAGATCCCTCTAAACAGGAAACATCTCCTCAAGATTCTGCAGCAGAATCAAAGGAGAAGGAATTGAATTCGATCGTATTGAAAATTAGAACCTCTTGCCAGTGACCTATCGAGAACAGAGTAAAAGAGTATTATCCTATCTCATGATGGAAACTCTTGGTCAACATCAGTTTCAAGTCGAGAGCACAGTGAAACAAATTATAATACAGGGAAAAAGTTATAATCTAGTTGATTTAATTTGTGATATGTTGACGAATCGTAAAGGACTCTTATCCTTTGACAATAATCTATACACCTTTCTGTGTGCAATAAACTTTCCCAAAAGTCTTATTGGCAATAAGCAAATTCTAAAGAAACTAAGAGAATATAGTCCTCCGACAACGACACCATTTAAAAAAGAAGAAGATTCAATATTTGAAGATACTATCAGCAGCAGCAATGATTTTACAACACCTGTGGCTGCTAGTCAAAAGCGAAGACGAATTGATTCGCCCGCCAGTGTGCAAAAGGGGAGTGGACATTACACTACATGTTTACGTTCAAAATGGATGAAGTTTTGAAAGGTGTCTATGAAAATATTGGCGAAGCGGGAAGTTTAAGTTACTCCAAAACACTTTCCAAAGCTGTGTCCGACACCACCAAATTGAAAAATGCAAAAGAGTATCTAGAGAATGAGTCAAGTTACACGCTACATCGGAATCACAGGCTTCGCAGCAAACACTATCGACAAACTAAAGCCTTTTTCCCTCTGCATATAATGCAAATGGATCTTTTAACTTTGGACACACTACAACGGCGTCACAATGTCCCCTACAAATATATTCTAGTGGAAATCAGTGTCTTTAGTCGCTATGCCTATGCCATTCCACTGCGGTCAAAGAGAGGTGTTGAAGTTGCTAGGTCCATTGAAAGTATTCTAGAACAGGATTCGTATAGAAAAATTCAATCGGATCGTGGCAGTGAATTTGTTAATCCCCATGTGCAAAAGGTTCTTTTGAAATATAATACTACACTTTATCATAGTCACAGTCCCAATAAAGGCTGCATTGGCTGAACGATTAATAAGAACGATTCGTCTATTAATTTCAAGATATTCCACTTTGAAAAATACATCGGCTCTTATTCATGGTTTAGATAAAATCATGCAGATATACAACCATCAACCACATCGATCTCTGTCCAGCTCTAGTCCTCGGGATGTTCACTACAATGAAAATACATTTGACGCTTTTCTAAAGCAATACTCCAAGGGTGAAAAGGAGAAAAAGAAGAAGAAATTCAATGTTGGTGATACTGTTCCAATTAATAGAACCACCAATATTTTTGAAAAAGGGAATTATTTATGGAGCACTGAAGTTTTTAAAGTGTCACAAATTCAGGACACCGTGCCCATAACATATTGACTGTGAAACACTAAGGATGATGAGATTCTCGGCTGTTCTTATGAATATGAACTTCAAAAAGTTAGAAACACTAGGGAAATTTATCAAATTGAAAAGATATTAAAGAGTCGTACACGCCATGGTAAGAAACAGTTGCTTGTTCGCTGGCGAGGATACAACTCAGATTTTGATTCTTGGGTCAGTGCTGAAGATATTAACAATGCCCAATGATTTCTATGTGACTTTCATGTCCAATGTTTCTGATCCTATCTACAATGATCTGAATAGAACAAGTGATTTTTGGACGAAACTCTCCCCCACTATCGAATTCGAAGACAATAGAAAGTATGAAGTGGCTTTCGTCGACTGTATTCTCAATAATACTTACGACATCCTGAGAAAAGATCGTAAATATGGTATAAAAATCATACCCTATGATTAGCCGCCACCACCAGGGAAACAAGAACAAATTCAAAAAATCAATTGAATGAATTATCCATACATTGAACTACCCTACGAGGAACTCACCTGCATGAATGATTTATGTCGCACTATCAATAAAAGAATTTCCGCTCGTAAAAAAGGTGCTTTTCATTTCAACTATTCAAAGGAGGAGGGCAAGATCTACATTAGTTCACCTATTGCCAGTGAAAAGGTTATTCTCAACGATAATCTAAAGGATGTTCTTGGCTTTAAGCTCAATATAATCAATGGTAAAAGTGCGGGAAACACTAATTTCATTTTTGCTGAATACCCACCTGCATTCACCACGGCCACTTGTATATTTCTCTATGCTTTATTTTTGGAAACATCTCGAGTTGGTAAATCAAATGTTCCCCTCCTACGAGTTCTTGAACGAAAAACCAATCAAGAACATATTCAACACTACAATATAAAGCATCTTCAGTATATCCCCGTAAACACTTAATATTTGTAACTCTGTCAGTTAACACTAAGAACCGAATTGGGTGATCCAATAGCAATTTCAAAAGGTTTGGATGTGATTACATGCCATTTTCGACCCATCGTTCAAATGCAAGATTTCTAATAAAAAAGTGGTATTCACTTGTCCTGATATTGACTGATATGTTAATACTCTTGGCCCAAGACAACAGGGCAATGGAATGGACTATTACAAGGGTCAATGTCTGGCTACGGTCTTGGCAGTTGGTTTGCTAAGCTGTTTCGCTCTTCACTACCACTGGCTAGAAAATATCTTGTACCGGCTGCGACAGATTTTGCATCCTCTACACTATACGATTGGGGCTCTGGCAAGGATTTAAAAAAAGTGCTTCGGAAAATCTTAGGTCCAGTGCGCGAACCCTTGGCGAGAGATTAAAACAAAATGGTAAAGGCTTAAAAAGGTCAAGAAACAACGCATCCCTCATCAGTCTCTGCTCAGGACGGAAACGAAAGACACCCCTTTTGTCAAAGAAAAGAAGGAAAAAGCCGACACGTAGTGTAAACAGAAGCCCCAGGAAGAATAGAATTGTCAGATCGAAACTAGATTTCTTCTCCTAAAATGTCCTACCTACCGCATAAAGATTCTCAACCTTCAATCACCGCCTCATTGAATCTATTCAATGCTGAAAATGTTGATGTGAGTGTCAAGCATGGATACTATGAACAATTTTATCCTCAAAAGCCCCTCTCCTATAATATTCACTTTCAAATTTATTCTAAAGAAGACTAATTTGTGGACATGTCTCCGAAATTTATATATTTGCAAATGAAAGTCCGGAAATCCGATAATGCACTGCCAATTCGGGGTGATGGGATATCCTATGAAAATTGTATATTAAATAATTTATTTCGTCAAATTAGTGTCTACATCAATGGCACGCTGGTGAGCACAAGCAGCAATCTCTCCAACTATACAAGCTATATGCAATTCATGTTGATAACACAAAGGTCGTATAAGGAAATGAGAGGCATCTACATTGGATATGAATATGTTAATAATACTGATAGTACAGATGCACTAAAAAATGCTGCAACTAGTGAATTATATCAAGTTGGAAAAATATATCATTAAATATTTAATATACCCCAATAGATTCCGCCCAGTATTAAAGTGGATATAAAACTAACGCTTTCACCCTCCAATTTTATATTGAGAAAAGAACTTGCTGTCAATCTTGATGTAAGTCTCTCCCTCACTTCAGCAATACTTCATGTACGAAAACAACAGGTCAAGAGTTCTGTTGCTTTGGCCATGGAAAAACTGAAAGCCAATGGAAATAATATTAAACTATTTGTTCCTCATACAATCACCAAGCAGCGTCATATTGCAATGGGGTCACGCACCTTCACCGATTCATCCTTGATCACGGGTGAAATCCACTCGAAATTGGCTTTGGCATTTGTAAATAGCGCCAGTGCAATAGGATTAAGGACAGAATGCCCACATAATTTAAAGATGATTGGACTTTCATGTCTTGTATGCAAAGTAAACGTTTTCCCACTCTATAATCTATCTTTTGATAAATCCTATAGAACATTGTACGAGTTGACCATGCAAACCCTAGATCATGACTCTCAACTATTTGAAAATGGTATAACCGAAGATATGTTTGCTAAAACACATGGAATCATTGTACTGGATTTGTAGGGTACACAGGATATGAGTATAGCACGTACAGGGAGTGTGCTCTTAGAGTGTACATTTGCCGACCCTTTGGCTGAGAGTATTACCCTAATCTCACTAAATCAATATGAAACCTATTGGGAAATCACGCCCGACGGCAGTGTTCTACTAGACCTAGCGCCATGAACACCAGTCAAATAATCAATGTATTTAATATGGACCCCTACATGTCTCAGTACAAATCC
This sequence comes from Artemia sp. Qi Xiang Cuo, assembly GCF_049724085.1. Classification (NCBI taxonomy): domain Eukaryota; kingdom Metazoa; phylum Arthropoda; class Branchiopoda; order Anostraca; family Artemiidae; genus Artemia; species Artemia sp. Qi Xiang Cuo. The sequence continues at coordinate 43,254,204 of NC_142795.1, forward strand.
TATTGTCTGCCCTCGGACTTTCTTGGAAAAATTCAACGTGTCAACAATACCTTGATTATTGTTAATAGCAGTCCGTAGACTGTGCTGACGGGTCATTGGCTATGCATCTTTCAAACAATGAAAACGATTGAATTTGTTGATCCTCTTGGTCTACCCTATACATTCTACACACCTCACATCAGTAACTATATTGAGAGCAGTCGGACAACTATTATTAAAAATCGTAAGAGAGTACAGGATCTAATGACTAAAATCTGTGGCTTCTATGCACTACTATATTTTGTGTTCCGATGTCGTGGCTATACTTACCAGCAGTTTCTCCACATTTATGTTGAAAATCCACGTCTGAATGACTTTCTAGTGGAAAATATCCTCTCAGACCTATATAGTATTGATTTCAGTGCCCTAAGAGTAAAGTGCTTAAAAAATGTTTGTGAATTTGTTTATTAATAAAATGCATATATATATATATACAACAATGTCTTTAAATCTACACTTTAGATTTCTTCATCTTCGATGTATAGGCAACTGTCGTGAACCACTAATGCTGATAAATCATTTGGATTCACTGTATATTGATCTTGATTGACTGTAAAGTCAGGGTCACATTTTCTACAGTACAATGTAACTTCACTCTTGTCATATCTCTTTGCATAGTCACTAATACTATTTACTTTCATATTATCAAATTCACGAGTGGCAATCTGTCTATTTGAAGCGATTTAACAAAGAGTATTTTCAAGTGATGAATGAACGTACATCACTGACAAATAAATACAACTTGGCCTATAGTCATAATTGGCGTTCACGGCAAAGAGATAACGTCAAAACCAGATAGTATTGTTAACCTAACAGATAAATTGTAAGCCTTATTCCCCTTCCCAGAATAATTTAAATCCGCGACGATACCAATCTCGTAGAAATAAACTAAAATCTCGTTTGGGATTCTTTCCAATCATAGCGGGGTAAGTATTCTCCCACTGATGACATTTATCATAATGGCACTAGTATCACAGGTGTACTCTAGGGTGTGAGTCACACAACTCTTCAAGACATTAATTAAATCATTTAATTTGTAACGCATAGCATCTATGTAATTTACAATTATTAAATAATCTACACTTTTAAATATAGTAATCTATGATTGTACAATGATCACATTGAGTCCAACTGCAAAGAGTGTACATGCACAATGGACATATATAGAACATTTTTCGGTTTCCGATGTCAACTCACTCACAGCTAAAACGAAACTGATCCTCTTCGTTCGATAAATTCAACGAGATGGAAGTGATGGGAGAGAGGAGTAGCTCTGTGACGTTACCTCTTTCGAATGATGGGGGAGCCATCTACATTGAATCCATTGGCAATGTTTTCAAAAGTATATCCACAATATGATTCTGCTTTGTTCCAATTAATATATCAATAAATTGACTATATGCATTTGAGTCACATCGTAAAAGTTTCATACAATAGTCCAATGGGGGAGAATCACTCCTCATTATATTGTCAAGTGTTCCCCGACAAGAGAATATCCTGTGTTTAAGAGATAACTCGAGAAAATCATCATCCAAAATCAAATGTTTTTCCATAAACACTAGATTTGATCTAATTCTATCTTTCTCAAATTTATTCATTTTTCAATCCTTTCACTCCAACTGCTGACTCTAGACTGACCCTGATTCGTTAGCCCTAACCAGAAAAGAAAGAGAACATTTTCGATTTCGAAACAATTTTATTGAATAATTACAACAACAACATCAATAATACATAGCATGTACAATTAGCGAGACTGTTTATTGTCTTCAATATGTTTCACCAATGCACTTAAAGCACATTGAAGTCTATTCACATGTGCTATATCAACTTTAGCGGCGAAACATAATTGATCCTCCATTTTAAATTTGCTCAAGGATATCACATATCTTACATATACTGCATCTCATTCCAGTCAAAGACGTGATCCTTTCGTGATTTCCACCGCAATACTTGGTGCTCTTGTACTATTATCATCAACTCCACTATCAACTTCTAATAGGGTAAACATTCCACTCATCGCCATTGTCAACACACACACAAATATATATCCAAAATGAGTAAAGTCAAACTGTTCTTCTTCTTCTCACTCCTTTTAATTCAATTCACAGACTAATAGAACTATCGAAAAAAGCCATTCATTATAGTCCCTCCCCCAATAATTTTTAACCAACTCGCTGATTGGCTGTGAAGGGGGATGTAACCGACTCGCTGATTGGCTGAGAAGGAAACTCATGATCTAACTGTTTCTTGTTATCGAATCAATAAAATTCCCCATCGATGATGCAATCAAGTTTTTGAAAATTCACTTCCCATTCGAGTCCTAGATCAATAACAATGTTCCCGTTAGAACTCAATGCGCATGTGCAACCTTCGCCCCTCGAGTTATTACACATAGAAACAACAAATATATCGATCTTGGGAAAAGAGGTCATTGAGCGATTACGTAATCTTTCTCCCTAGGGACTCTATGACCATATTGTTTCATAATTCCCCACGCTCGTGAATCAATAATTCCCCCATCGATTATGTAAATCACCCCTCATGCCATTCGCACGTGACCAAACAACAACAGATCGATTGACCTTGACACACCCACATTAGACTCGATCGATAATCCTTGAATAAATTATGTCCCGTCAGCATTAAACTAAATTGTAGATGGCAGCACGGTGTTCGTACGGGGCTGGTACCCCCTCCTCTACTCACTACGCTAGTGAAAAAATTTAATTTTGCTAACGCGTATCGATTAACTACATAAGCATTCCTAAAGGCATCCTAAATTAACATAAAAAAAGGAAAAAAGAAAAAAATATAAATATTCCTAAAAACATCCTAGACTAATTAAAATAAAAATAATAAAAAAAGACAATCACCTACTCCCAAACAGCCCAAGGGTAACAACCACCATCTAAATACCAAGGCCGTATCCAGAGGGGGAGGGGGTTACCCGGTTTGAACCCCCCCCCCCCCCGAAATGTTTGTTTGACTCGTAAAAACGTAACAAAATGAACATAAACAAATTTTGTGTGCGTTTTTTGAGGTTTTTTTGTGTAACCACCCCCCACCCCTAAAAAAATAAATTAGTAACCCCCCCCCACCCCCCACCCCCGAACAAAAATCCTGGATGCGCTTCTGCTAAATACTACTCCATCGAAACCCGCCACTTCCACCCATTCCTCCCTCCAGTCCTATAACTCACTCACAGCCGCCGCCCCTCCCACAAACAAACAAGAACTATAACTAATTCCCTAAGAAATAGTCATTTAATCTATTTTTAAACTGTAGGAGGTGCTCAGCCGCCCTAACACTCACAGGAAGCGAATTCTATACAGAAGGGCCAAGATACTTATAGGTAAAATAAGATCTCACACTATTTTCAATAAGTGTCATAAGCCAAACCCTGATTCAATTCAATTTATAACATCAATAACAATAAAGATCCTACAAGAGAACATGTTAAGGACCATAACAACAACAACAAAAAATTTAAAGTGACACTGAAATCGGACAAAAAAAACAAACAAAAAAACATGGTTAATTAAAGCAAAATAGTTAATAGTTGAAAGATTAAATTATATTGTCAAGTTTTATTACATTATTGTACAGCGTGCGAAAACTTGTGGCTAGCTCAACATTGGAGGGTATTTTGTTCCATTGAATAATAGATTTGTAAATGGGAGGTAGCTGGGCAGCACTAGAAACACATTTAGGGATTAGCCTATAAAGGCTCTATTGGATGAACGGAGACTCTTTGCAGGGTGATATCAATCCACTTTTTTGCCTTACTACGGTTATTCTTAACTAAATTCTTTTCGCCCTGTTTTACCAAGTAAATAGACTGACATGCAGTATCATACTCAACAATGGAACATTTCCCCGTCACTTGCCTTCGCAGTTAGTCGCAAGCATTATAAAACGTACAGTGCATGTCTCTGTTGACTATGAAAGGAAATAAAAAGCTTATTGTCCGAATAGTGGAATTGTGCTTATTTTCTTAATAATTGCTCAATGAAAGGAAATAATAGCATTAAAGTGTAACTTTGCCACGTGACCATAAGGTGAGGGTCAGGTTAATAAACGTCAACGCCGCTTCATTTCAAATGATGGATAGGAGTATTATACGGTTAGTCCAAAATCTGTATTGTAATACTTGCTCCCTGGATTTATAGAAGCAGGTTTCATCTCCTTTGAAACTGATTTTTTTTTCTTTTTTTATTTAGGAAATTCATGCTTGTTATTGTTTTAATTATATTCTACAGTTTCGTTGATCGCATTATCTTCAAGGGTGAGGTTCGGTCAGATTGAATCCAAAGCTGTAGATTGAATCTAAAGCCTGGCAGCCCACAGTATCTTTTGATTTATATTACTACTTAACCATATACAAATTATGTCTTCTAAGTTCAGAGTGCAAAAGCGTATTTTAGTCTGGATTTGAGACAAAAATCATATAGCCCCTCCCTCTCCCCTGACACTAAGCATGATTTTCCTTTACCCCGCTCACCCTTTTCTTCACCCAAGAGTACCTGAAAGTTGTATCTTCATTGGCAAAGCCGTTCCCAAGTTAGTACAGACATGGCATTTTTATGAACTGGATACACGTAAAGTCTTCTATTTTAGCTCTTCCCCTCCTTTGGTCGAAATTTAAATTTCTCTTCAACTCCCTCGCCTCATCTTCAATGCTCCCTCAAAGTTTTGACTTGATCTCTTACGTCACTCCCAAGATAGACTATTATAGATAATTTGGAAAATCAAGTACACAAAGCTTCTTTTGAAGTACTTGTATATGCGTGTAGTTTCTGGGGTATCCTCTTGGGAGACACTAGGAGTCTCGGCACAGCGAACAATCCGTAAGAGCTTGCTTGAAATAAAACTTATTGGAAATAAACGTTTTTGAATAAGTTTAACCTAGTACCAATTAAAAAAAAAAGTTTGCATCTCGCTTCGCTCGGAGTGTCCAACTTATATTGCAGTGCCCTAAACTTTAGGCGACACCTGATCTTTTAATAATTTTACAGGGTTTAAGTTTTAAGCGAAATCAAGTTTTTAAGTTTTTTTGTTATGGTAAAGGTTTAGCGGTAAATTTGTCGAAGTTTCAATTAATTCGCTTGCTGAAAGATGAATATACAATTCCATTTACCATCCAACGCTGTTTCCAAATATAATAATTGCCACCGTGTAGTTGTGCCCCACCCCTTTTTTTGAGTCCCTCCTAGTATTTTATGATGGCATAGTCCTGACAAATTACATAACCACGTATTTGTAAGCATTTTCTTTCAAATGACCTTTTAAATAATTCTCTACGATGTTCCAGCGCCCTGTTAATCGTTAGTAAAAAAGAAAAAAGCAGACTTAAAGGACTCTTTTTCAGAATTCCTATAATTTTTTGCACAATAAACTTCAATTATTAAGATGAAGCCAAATAATATCCAAGGTTCCTAAATCAGCATTGACGGCAAATTTTTCTTACGAGATTTTTTTTTTCTAAAACATTTTTAAGCTTTTGGTAGGAAGGCGTCAGGGCATCGACACACCAGGACAACTATCGTCAGGACATCGACAAAATCCGTCATAACATGGACAAAAAATCCGTCAGAACATCGATACGTCAGGACATCAACACGTCAGGACATCGACAGTCACAATCGCTACCCGTCAGAATGTCAACAGTCATAACATCGACACGTCAGTTCATCGACAGTCACAATCGCTACCTGTCAGAACGTTGACAGTCATAACATCAACACGTCATAACATCAATTTTTGTTCATAATGAAAATCCGCCAGAACCTCTAACCGTCAGAACGTCGACAGTCATAACGTCGACACGTCATAATATCTAAAAAATTTTCATAACATAAAAAAAAATTTAATTTTATTTTTGGGGGGTTTAGGGGGGAAAGGTACCTAGGTTAGGTTACTTATTTAATATATGCTATGCTTTACCCCCGCCCTCCTGATGTGCAAATATGTAACCGAAATTTGTTTCTAAACTATTATATACTTATTACTATTATATAAACTTATAAATTTTTTTACGTAATGAAAATCTGTCAGAACCACTAACCGTCAGAACGTCGACAGCCCTAACATGGACACGTCACAACATCTAATTTTTTTTTTTTAGATGTTATGACGTGTCAATGTTATGACTGTCGACGTTCTCACGGATAGTGATTGTGACTGTCGAGGAACTGACGTGTCGATGTTATGGCTGTCGACGTTCTGACGAGTAGCGATTGTGACTGTCGATTTCCTGACGTGCCGATGTTCTGACGGATTTTCCTTGTCGATGAAATGACGTTTAGTGCTTGTGACGGTTAGATGAAATGGTAGCACCCCCTTTTGGTTACCATGGACCGGGTTTGGCTGTGTACTAGCTTACAGCTACCGCTACAAACATGAAACTAAGTGTATTCGGACCCTGGGCACGAAAATCTTTTTTAAATTTTAAGTACAAGACAACAGGATTAATTGTTGATTTTTAGAAGGAGGAGGGGGTAGAAGTCTTCCATTAACACATCATAAAATAAAATACTTATATAAGAATTAACCAACGAAAAATACCATTTCATTCGAGTCAACTTTTATCACTTCTGGCAACACGGCCTAAATTACACTTTCTAGTTATACTGTTGACATAAGGTGGGTTCATCTGAACAGGATTTATTTGATTAAGGGTTGAGTCGAACAGGGTTGGGTAAACGGGGGTTGAGTAGCATGGGGGTTGAGTTTAATGGAGGTTGACCTAAACGGGGCTGAGCTAGACGGGGAATAAGTTAAATCAGTTTAGTTTTATGGGATTGAGGTAAACAAGAGTTCACGCCAGATATCAAAACAGTTAAAGTTGTACAACCTTCATAAAAATAAACACTGAGAAAAAAAAACATAGAAAAAAGACAAAATAAAGGAAAATTAAACAAAGAGAAAGAAAATAACATCAAAGAAAACAGCGTCGTTCAACCATCCCTCAACTATGTACAAAAGACAAATCAAAACCATTGAATCAATCTTATTGATAAAATAGTAATAGCATCTGTTTAAGTAGCATCCCTAAACAACCAACAAAACACAAGAAAATCATCCGAGTAAACATTGTCAATATTTAACATAATAAATAAATACAATGGTTTCACGGGTCGAAAACCACCCCCAGAAATTTGGAAAAAAATTCCCCAGCTATTAGCTCTCTTGGTAAACCATGCTACAATAATCATTCCATACGAAAAAAAAATAGTCAAATCTGGAACAAATTGCAGAACAAAAGATTTTATGCCAAAATGTTCAGAAAAATCTGGAGATAAACACACTAAATGTTTGCAAAAATCTAACACTGTAAAATACCCTAAAATCACACTTAAAGAGCCAAATTCAGCCCCAAGATAATAAAAAAAAGAGATTTAGCTTTGGATTTGAATAAGTGTTTGATGGTTTTTTTTTACTGTGTATTCTGAAGAAAAACATCAGCCTTGAAAGTGCTTTATACTACAGTTTCACACACACAAAAAAACGAAAAAAAACATGAAAACCAAATGTCACAGGAAAATGCACCACAATGTATTTTTCTTCAAAGATGTTTTTAAACGTCGTTCGAATAGCATGGTAAACTGTAATTCCCTTCTATTCAAGCAGTAGCGCAAGTAGTAAGATCAGCCTCTGATTGTTCGCTTTGCTGGTAAAAAATTATTCTTTCTTAACTGAACGCGGCATAGAAGATGTAAAGTGAATCTAACGGCCAGAGATCCCTTATGTTCTTTTCTGATGAGTGCAGTCGTCGGTCAGAGCTATAACTGTCAAAGCAAAATCTGCATTTTTGAAATGCTGCCTCGATTGAGCCACATAGCTTTCACAAATTGCCGCATAAAATAGCGTTAATTGACATTGTACCTTGTGCAGCAGCCATCCTCCTTCAATAACTTAGTGGTGAGGAGGACTAGGGGACACTGGGTCAAAATTAGAGCATCCTTTACAGATGGAGTTGCAAGAGATACCTTGTCGAGACTTCTCATAACGTCAAACGCTAATAGAAAATGGGTTTTCAAATGAATGTTTTCTGATGCGTAAAAATAACACTATGTTTTCTTAGCGCAACTTCAAGCGCTGGAACATAATATGTTTCCCGGCTCCCTGCTCAAGTTTGGGCCGCCTATGAAGTTTTGGCTTCGTGAACTTGAGATCGTAATATCTTTCATGCCTAAATTTTGTGTAATTCAACAGGTAAAATAACGTATAAAATGACATTCTCTAAAACATTTTTGAAGAATAGTAGATGTCCGGGCCTTTCCACGGGAAATTTGACCTTTGTGCGTTTTTTTGGCGAAAGTTGAGTTCGGCTATATTACGTATATTAAATACGTAGCCTAACCTAACCTAGGTACCTCCCCCTCCCCTTAAACCCCAAAAAACAACAGTTTAAATATCGTATACGCAATGAAAACCACGCAATGCATTCCGTTAGTCTATTGCGGTGTCTTGAATTAACCCGTTAAAACGGTTTTTTCGTGACTGGTTTCCTTGTAAAGGCCCATATAATGGGAAAGTACCCACTTTTAGAAGCAAATAAACAAATTCCAGATATGACTAGAACTTACGTCTCAGCATTTTTTTCAAAATTTACTAAGCACATTTTAAATTTATCAAGAGAGATGATCTCTACAAAACCAATTTTTTAATATATTTAGTCCTTACTCTCACCCAAAGCCAAATTTTTCCCCAAAGAAAGATTAGTCGAGTCTTCATGATTAGCATTGACTCATAGATGATAGCTATTCAAGCAAATGGTACATGAAATCGGCCCCAAGAGGATGTTATGTATGCATAACAATCTGTTGTTACAAATAAGCCACCAAGGTACAGAAGGGGAATATTAATGAGCAAAAACATAAATAATGACGCTTGAAGTGTTGATATTATGTTGATTTGTGTATTTCCGCACCGGCAAAAACTGATTACCTTTATTCTTGTCATAGCGGGCCAATTGACCTAGAGGGCCATTTATTATGGATTATGGCCCAGAATTTGTTTGTTAAATGTATTTGTGAGCGTTTTTAATAAAAGTGTAAAGTATTAATAAAACCGATTAGAAATAAAACCGACCTGAGGTCAGTCATTGAACTGAAACACCCAAATAATTTTATTATGAAATGTTATTTAAATTCAACCATACTTTGCCCCCAGCCCCCTAATGTCCCAAGGATTTGCCATGTGTCACTCTTGTTTTTACTGTGTACCCATAAATTGAATCAATGATGGCAAAATTCAGAAAGAGACGAACGCATGAAATATATAATTTGGGCTAAATACTTCCACACAAGGGAGAGAGAGAGAGGGGGGGGGTAGAGAATAGAAGAAGTGCCTTCAAAACGTGATAAAAAAAATTACATAGCATATAATAAGAATGATTTTATTCATATGTCTCCTTCTAAATAGCCCCAGTTCTTGGCTAAGACCAAGAATAATGGTTTTAATGCCAATTCAGAAAAAAAATAAATATAAATATAGGCTTCGGCATTACCTGGTCTATTAATGAATTTCCAGGGAAGTGAAAATTATATTTCGAAACAATGCTGAATCAGGAATCAAATACAACTAGTCTTTTGTTACCACAATGCTTATTTCATATTTGGAATCTGGGTTGAAGATCACCATGCTGTCTAAGGCATAGCCGCATCTTTGAGCAATAGCCTAGGCCTTGTTGTTTGTAAGACATAGGCTAAATTAGATACAAACTAAAGAAATATACCTTTGGATTCCCAACTTAATTTCCTTTTCAAACATAATAGACCTAATCACTGCTGTTGCTAGCCTGACCTATGTATATTTATCGTTTTTCTTATATGAGGGGGGGGCCTTCAATAGCCCACTCTTCACGCTAAGTTCTTTAAGACTTTTAAAAAGTATTGAGTAAAAAGTAACCCCGCTAATGTACAAAATAATTTTGTTCCTTTTAAGTTTTAATGTTGCTCTTTACTTTCAGTTGAAAAGACTTTTTTTAATGTATTTTCCGATCGTTTTTCAAATAATGCCGGGAAATTAAACTTCTCTCCATAGAAAATTCCCTCCCATACTGAAAATTCCTCAAAGTAAAGCTCTTTTCACGTAAAATAACCCCCACTCACCCACCTGTACAATACCCCCGGTACAATTTCATCCTCGCTGAAAATCCTCTAGGAGATTTCTCGTGGATGTTTTCAAGTAATGTCGGAAAACCCCCCTCCTTGGAAAAGTTTTCCTGGAATGCCACCACCCACAGTGTATTATTTTATGTCAAAATTTAAGTCATAACTCTTGATTTTTTCCGAAAAAAAGTAAATAAATTGATTTTGAATTGCCCTCCAGCCTTTTTGGTGACTTAGAAAGGACACTAGAACTTTTTATTTCCTTCGAATGAGCCCTCTACCGATGTTCTAGGACCAAGGGTTTGCTACGATTCCCCTTGAATTACCCTAGTTGCATAACTTACAGCTCTTTTCCCAGGGACTATGGAGGGTCATATCATCATCAAGAGCATAGTTATTGAACCTTTGAACTATGCTGAAAAAAGGCTGCCTCAAAATTTTGGTCGGACAACTTTCGGGGAGGAGGTTTGAAGGGAGTAGGGACGTAATCTACCCCCTCATATTTTTGGTAGCTTAAAAAGAGCATTATAACTTTTAATTTTCGTTTGAATGAGCCCTCTGCTGGTCTTCTAGGACCAATACAATCACCGCTTGGGGGAAGAAAAAAAAACAAATAAAAAATAAATACACATCTGTGATCCAGAAAATTCCACATTTTTGTAGATAGAAGCTTGAAACCACCACAGTGGGGTTCACTCATATGCTGAATTTTGTGGCGTGATTTACACTAAGATTCCTCGACTTTTAGGGGGTTTCCACAGTTCGTTACCACGAACTGTTTGATCAGTAGTTAATCAACCTCTTTTTCTGTGACCTCGCAATATACATATTTCAAATGCTTTTTTTAAGTTTTTCGTTATCAGTATGCCATTTCGTAATAAAATTTGCTTCAAACCTTTCTTTAACAAACCTTTTTTCTTTAAACCTTCTTTAACCTTTCTAAACCTTTCTTTCAACCTGCATTTTCTAATGACAATGATAATTATTTATGAAATTAAATATTAAAAAAAACATTTTTTTTCAACTGAAAGTGAGGAGCAACATTAAAACTTAAAACAAACAGAATATATTACGTATATGAAGTGGATTGCTCCTCCTCAACACCTTTCTCGTTACGCTATTAACCTTAATAACTTCACAAGTAAAATTGAGACGGAAAAGAGAAAGCAAGACATATAAAAAGAATTTTTAAAATTTTCTAGCAAATTCATCCAGATTATTATTTCCCATGACAAGTTCAAGCCCTGGAAACTTCCCTCCCGATGGAAAATTACCCTTGGAAAAACCCCCAAAAGAAAATTTGTCCCCCCCCCCGAAAATGCACACATACTTCCCAATAACAAATACTATGCGTAAACAATGGGAAAATTTTATAACTTAAAGACCTTTCCCTGGGGCTGTGGGGGGGGGGGTCATGTTATATTCAAACACATAGTTATTGGGCCTTTCAACCATGATGAAAAAAATCACCATTTCAAAATTTTGATTGGATGATTTTGGGAAAAAAGGGACGGGGAGGGGACCTAGTTGCCCTCCAATCCTTTTGATCACTTAAAAAGGGCACTTGAACTTTTAATTTCCGTTAGAACGAGCCCTCTCATGATTTCTAGGACCAATGGGTCGATACCATCACTCCTGGGGGAAAAAAACAACAACAAACAAATAAACACGCATCCGTGCTCTTTCTTCTGGCAACAACAAAAAAAAAAAAAAATTGAAAATTCCACAATCTTGCATATAAGAGTTTGAAACCTTAACAGTAGGGTTTTCTGATACGCAGAATCTGTTGATGCTATCAAACAGTTCGTGGTAACGAACTGTAAGTAAGGAGTGACCCGGCTCAATGGTAACCGAAACTGTAGAAAACGGAATTTTGATACCAATAGATACATCAAAAGAATCAGATTTTAATGCTGATTTCAAATATATAAGTTTCAAGTTTAGTCCTACCTATCAAAAGTTACGCGCCTGAGAAAATTTTGCTGATTTTCGAAAAAAGGGAGAAAGACCCCCTAAAAGTTATAGCACCTTAATGAAAATCACACCATCATATTCAGCATATCAGAGAACCCTACTGCAGAGGTTTCCAGTACTTATCTTCAAAAATGTGGAATTTTGTATTTTTTACCAGAAGAAAGATCACGCATGAATGTTTGTTTGTTTTTTTTCCCAGGGGTAATTGCATCAACCCAGTGATCCTAGAGTGTCATGAGAGGACTCATTCAAACAAAAATTAAAAGTATTAGTGGCCTTTTTAAGTCACCAAAAGAAATGGAGGGCAACTAGGCCCCCGCTCATTTTTTCCCAAAGTCACCCGATGAAAATTTTGAGATAGCCATTTGGTTCAGCATGGTCGACAATATGATAAATATGTCTTTTAGGATGACTTACTCCCCCGGAGTCCTCGGGGGGTGGACTGAATGTTTTCAACTTTACCCAATGTTAACATGTTGATTTGGTTATTGGGAAGCATACAGACGTTTTCAGGGGGGATTTTTTCTGGTAGGGGGGGAGGGGGGGGGGAGGTTCGAGGGTTACGTAGGAGGATCTTTCAATGAAGGAAGTTTTCATGGGGGAAGGGACATTCCTATGAAGGGGGCGCCGGATTTCCCAGCATTATTTAAAAAAAGATCAGAAATTAAATATAAAAAAACAGGTTTTTTAACGGAAAGTAAGGAGCAACATCAAAACTTAAAACGACAGAAAACATTACGTATATGATTGGGTTCACCCCCAAGTCAATAACTCACTCTTTAAGCCAAAGATTATTTAGTACTTTCATAAGAGCTATTTATTCTAATTAACGGCATTTGTGATTAAGGGGTCATTTTTAAAGAATTGGAACAAAATTCGAACTTTAGCTTAAAGAGCAAGGTATTGACTAGGGGGCGAACCCACTAATATACGCATTAAAAATATATGAATATAGAAGTTCGTTACGTTAGTTAATTCGTAAATTATGTATATTTATTACTAATAAAAAAGTTCGTAAATAAAATTAAACAGCTTTCGAGAAAGCCATTTAACCAAATAAAAGTAAAATTAATATCCAAATTTTGTTTTAATTATTCATGTACGGTGAGCCAAAATTAAAACCTGCATCAATTCAAAAACGTTCAAAAATTAAATAAAGAAAAACAAGTTTTTTTAACTGAAAGTAAGGAACGACGTTAAAACTTAAAACGAACAGAAATTATTCCGTGCATGAAAGGAGCTGTCCCCTCCTCAATGCCTCGCTCTTTACGCTAAAGTTTGACTTTCTCACAACTTTTTTTAAACAATGAAAAACTTTAGCGTAAAGAGCGAGGCGTTGAGGAGGGGACAGCCCCCTTTCATGCACGGAATAATTTCTGTTCGTTTTAAGTTTTAACGTCGTTCCTTGCTTTCAGTTTAAAAAAAAACTTGTTTTTTTTATTTTTTTCATTAAGATTCTATGAATTTTAGAGGATGTTTCCCCCTTTTTACGAAAATCAGACAAATTTTCGGGAAAATCAGGAAAAGCGAAAGCAAGACATACAAAAAGAATTTTGTTTAAGGATTCTGGCAAATTTCCCAGTATATAATTTCCCTTGACAAGTTCATCCCCTGGAAATTTCCCGCCCCAGGGAAAATTCCTCCGTGGAAAAACCCTCAAAAGAAAATTCATCTCTTTATGGTCAAATCTTTTTGGTAACTTAAAAAGGGCATTTCTTCTGGCAAAAAATACAAAATTCCACATTTCTGCAGATAGGAGCGTGAAACCTCTACAGTATCGTTTTTTGATACGCTGAATTTGATGGTGTGAGTTTCAATAAAGTTCTTCGACTTTTAGGGGGTGTTTCCCCCTTTTTTTAAATTCAGGCAAATGTTCTTTGCTAGGGGGCTGACTTTTGTCAAATTGAGTTGTGCATGGGTTGAATTTTATCGGCTGGAGTCTTAATGAATTTTGCCCTGTTGAATCTTATAAGTTGTCTTTTTCATGTGCCCAGTGAAATAAATGCACCTTACCCGAACTCTCGGCTCAGTTAAGTTTGTCCACAACGCAATTTCTTCTCTGGTGCTCATATCTGGATATCTGTTTCTTGAAAATGTAGCTTCGAGTTCCTAAAACAAAAGTATATAACTTATCACTCTTTATGACTTCAAGCCATTAAAGAAATAATAAAAAAGGTTTCCCTACGAGAAGTAAATAGCGACTTCAAAACAAGCACCACCGAACATGAACAGTCAAATTTAAAACGAACATAAATAACTTTGAATGAAGAAATCAAGCCGAAAACGAACACAAATTACAGTAAACAAAACTAAACTTGATATGGACAGAATTGTTAGAAATAAAAGTGGGACTGTTATTTTCCCCAAACTTCCTAAGACATTTCATTTATGCTTCACTGAAAGCTACTTATAGCTTCAAATTTTACCAATGGACATTTCTGAAACGTTTCTATCGCTATAAGTCTTCTTTACTTTTGGAAAGTTAGGCATAAAAAAAGAAACGTTGGTGAAACTTAGCATCTTCTTAAAATACAAAGATATTCAAAAATAACTGAATAATTACTGTTGGGAAAATTAGTATCGTGCACTAATTTTGAAACTAAATTGATTGTCACAAATAAATTTGATATCATTTTTTTACAGGGGACGGGGTGAGGCCTTTTTTACTTTGATTTGATTTTTTTTAAGATGTAATAATGATGATAGTAGTAATGGGTTGGATTATACAAAAGCATTTAGACACATAACAACATAGCACAGGTTGCAAACAAAAATTAAACAAAATCGTTAGAACAATTCATTAGCCAGAATGTTAAAAAGTGTCAATCTAGCCTTTCAAGGGGATGACAAATTCTATTACATAGCTAAAGAAGTGTAAAGCAATATAAGTAAAAGCTATTCAATGTAATTAGGAAAAGTTCTCGTTTTTAGTATCACTCCAGCCCTAAAAAGCCTTAAGGGAAGATAACTCCAATCTTATATCCATGGTCAAGTCAGTTCACTTTGGGCTTGATTTCTTTATTCATTTTAATTTCTGTTCGATTTAAACTTGACTTATCATATGGATTTATTTCTCCTCGTACTAAGTACTCAAGGTCTGGTACGATGCATTCATTTCAATTCTAGCCCATAATACAGCACAAGAACTTTTAATGTTCGGTCGAATTAGCCTCTTTAAAGTTTCTCTCTACAACCATTCTAAAATTATATTAAAAAAATCCATTCTAACCATCCATTCTAAAATTATATAAAAAAATATCTTAAGTTAACAAAAATAATTAGCTTCTCTTGCAAAGAAAATATCTCAAATTATCCCAATGTTTTTTTTGTTGTTGTTGTTGTTAGTTAGTCGTTACTATAGTCATTGTTAGTCTTAAACACATCTCCAGGCAAGATTTGAGCTTGCGTATCAGCCTAAATAGTTTTGGGCAATTTAGCCGAAATTAATAGTATTTAGTAATAAAATAAAATGTATAGCTGGTACCGAAGTGATATAAATAAAAATAATCAAGTAAAGCATAAAAATTAGTAATTACGTGATATTCGATTTAATGTAAGACATTTCTTTCTTTACAGTGGTTTTTGCTGCTGTTTCTTGCTTTTAATAAAAACCCTTCTTAATCAACCTGCACAGCTTATACAACATTACCCACTTGTGGAGCCAAAAGCACTAAATAATTCTTAAAGGTAAAACTTTAATAAGGCCAAAACTAAAAAAAGAGGCGAAACATTTTAGAATAATTTGCACTTGTAGATTATATCTAACCCACCGCTATACACGAAAGAAGTCAAGTTTGGTTAATGCTAATGAAATAAAATAAAATAGGATGAAAATATAATAGTTTAGAAACAAATTTGGGTTATATATTTGCACAGTAGGGGGGGGGGGTGAAGGGTAAAGCATAGCATATATTAAATGCGTAACCTAACCTAACCTAGGTACCCCCCCCCCGAAACCCCCAAAAAACAACATTTTAGATATTGTAAACGCAATAAGTAATCACGCTTTGCCATTCATTTATCTTGCAAATACCCGTTTGTCTGGTCTTCCTTATACAGTGTATAGAGCTGGGTTAGATATAATGCACCAGTACCGAATAATTTTATAATGACCAGCGTATGATTATTTTTATTATTATTATTATAGTTAGTAATAGTCTTAGTTTATAAACGCATATTCGCCATATTCGAGTGCCCAGTGTGGTAAGTGATGTTAAAAAAAATACCTGAAGTTGCTGTGATGTAAAGTGTGTTCTTTGACGTCTTTGACGTTTCTTGCGAGAATCTTTGTCATCATCGGATGTCGTTGTTGGACAGTTAACTTCGGAAGACGGCTTCTCTTTTGTATTAACTGGGCAATGCTTACTGGTGTCATTTGTTGGTTGTTCTACATAAGAAAGAAATTAGGTTAATAAATTGCTTATGTACTCGAACATTTGGTTGTATGATATTGTCTAATTGAAGATTAATTCGATTATTCCCATGCTGAGTGATGAACGCAAAAGTCTGTTTTGGGTGTGGAGCACAGTTTATAGAATTAGCAGTATGATCATACCCTATAATAACAACCCATTATAAAAACCCGGACCAAGGTGCGAGTGCTCCAGAGAACGTTTTTGCAGATATAAACATAAGCGGCATTAGATCTTTTCACGGGTAGACAAGTCAGATTTCTCTTGGACACGAAACAAGTGGAAACCCGCTATTGCGAATAATGCACTTTGTAACCATTTCTCATTGATTGACGGAAACAGACTAACCCGCTAATGTAGAAATAAGTGGCAGGAGCTTTTTGTTCGTACCGAGAATGAAGACCAGAAATGATCTGCGATAAACTTACTGGATAATTCTATAAACTGTGGTGTGGAGAGAGCGGGCTTCAAAAACAGTGGCAAAAATAGGAAATTTGTATAAAGATTACAAATAACACAGGAAGGGTGGCAACAAATTTGATGTTTCGGGGAGAAGACAACTGGTTCATCCCATTTCTGGGTCAGTGCCTTGTTTGTTACTTATTATTATTACTTTAACGATTTCAATCCATAAAGTTTGAGCTTGTTTTAAATTCCTCATTGCATTTAGCTACTCATAACTACTTCTACTATTCTTTCACTATAATTTGCATTTATAGAACCAGCCTATGAATATTACTGTTTTAAAGCAGGATTTCCACACTTTTAAACTAAAACTCCCTATTTTTTCGGTGAAAAGCTACAATCAAACGAAAAGTAATGTGTTAACGAAACATTTGTGAAACTCGTACACCACCGGTCGCTGCAAAAGCTACCGAGTCGAGAACAGTCAATCACAATTATTGTTTTGCCGGACTGTGCATCCATCCAATTATTTAATGGTTTGTAAATGCCACATTCTATGATAGTCCATAAGTTTAATGCTGTTTTCCTTGCAGAAGATTACGAGAATAGTAAAGGGTGGCTAGTTGTAGCAGTGCTATTTTCTAAAGAATGTCAATAGCGAATCTGATAAAGGAAACAGTAACGCCATGGACCCTGTTTTAATTCCCTTTTAACTCACGATTTTGGTGAGTTTTGAAAAGAGAATATAAATAGTTTAAAAAGAAAATGCAACACTTTAAGTGCTTGATTAAAAAAAACAGCCTGATGGCAAAATATTGCTTTTAATTTCTAAAATCGCATGCGCAAGCTTGAAAATAAGAATGCATTTTACGGACAGGCAGGACATGTGAAATTATAAAAAAAAATTGTAAAAGTTTACGTTTTAGAAGGAGTACAAAATGAGCCCATATTTTACCATAGGACAGGTAACCAATGAAGAAATTTACTTCATTACTAACCCTACTTCCAAACTTGAAATCATTCGAAGACGCCGCAGGATGTACTGGGGACATATGGTACGGATGGCTGAAGGAGGGTTACCATATGACATGTGGGGTGGACCCCCTGGCCTTTGCAAGCCAGGGAACCCTAACACACAATAATCCAATTCCTTGAAAACAGGCAATGCTGGTAAGGCCTTCGCTGGAGGAGATTTAGTTGCAGCCACGGAAAAGGTAAAGCTGGTGGTTTACTGTTACTGCCGTATTTGCCTCCAGGCGCAGGAGTAACTATGTTTAAGTCACTTTAAAAAAATAAATCAATATGTACTGAAGGTGTCAACAGTTATTGCTAGCATAGAACGGCACGTAAAAATCTCCTGGCCCTCTCCTCCAATCATATTTGTTGGTTGCGAATTACATTGCTGGGGTTTCAAACTTTTGATTGTCTTTTGAAACTCAAATTCTTCCACAGGTTGGCACACAGTCTTTTACTTCATAAATATAGCGTAATATAGTAAGTAGTATATTAGAAAAATCCTCATATAGGTTAAAGTCTGCTTAACTTCTTGTGGAGCCCCTCAAATAGTTTAAAATGAGCGTTTCCAAATTTATCAACTTTAAAAATATTCTAATTTCACATGGACTGCAAACGTAACCTAATTATGTTAGGATTATAGGAAATCATGATAAAAGTTTGAATGCACCTGGTTGAAGTAAAACTGTCTCTTCAGCATAAGAAAGAAGTAAAAAATAATGTTTGACATAATAAGAAAAATAAGTTAAAGGTTTTGAAAGGGATTTTTTGCATAAAAAGAACTTATATTAATCATTTTTGAGGCACCGGCCCCTGGGATTCTTCCCTCTAAGTGGGCCCAATTTGGAGTCAACAATATCGAACTGTACGCCAAAAATTCAACATCAAAACTGTTGACTTCGAATTGGGCCCGCTTAGAGGGAAGAATCCATCGGGCCAGTGCCTCAAAAAGGATTAATATAAGATTCTTTTTATGCAAAAAATCCCTTTCAAAACTTTTAACTTATTTTTTCATTTTATTGCTTGTTCAGTGCCGTTCATAAATAGATGAAAATTCTCTTCCTCAGTCAGAGGAGGCTAGATTTTTGACGTCTTTTCATTGGAAAAAATATTTTTAAAATCAGTATAGACATTATTACTAAGTTCCTCTCTACTATTACTAAGACCTCTGTAGGCCCAGTTTCTAATTTTGAATTGAACCTCCCGCCCAACTACTAAGCAAAACGATGATAGCACTTATTTTAATTTATGTTCAATTTTTTAAACTCACCTGTTAAACATTCCTTGGGAAGAGCTGACTGCTGTATTTTCAACATAAGAGATTATGTTATGATCAGGGACACACGAAGGAGAGGGAGGGATTGGGACCTAGACTCCCCCCCCAAAAACTAAACTTTCTTGAATTTCTTGGTACTTCTTACGAAAATCATCAAATAAAGCTTATTTTCTTATCCCCCCCCCCTTAAAAATAGCGTTGACACCTCCCCCCAAAAAATTACTGAGTATGTAGGGTTGCCACCACGGTCAGTTCCTATAGCGCTATGCAATTGCCCAAATTTGCCTGCAACACTGCGATTTTTGGTGCTAGGGTAAAAACAATGACTGCAATAGTGCTAAAATAGCGATTTCATGCTACAGGTGGCAACCCTGTGCGTACGTGTTTGGTTGAACTATGGTGACTTTCCTGCAATGCCCTTTAGTCTTTCATGCAAAAGAGCCAAGTTTTTATCTGCTCGAGCTCTTTCAAAAATAAAGAAAGAGGGAAAGCATACAAAATTGAGCCGCCTAATACCCCAACGCCTCATTAAGTCTAAAGGGAAGGAAGCCAGAGCTGCCAAAAGCAATTTTCGTTCGTCCGATGATTGATGGACGAACAGCGTTTCTTTACGTTTAATAAATAGCCGAGATTCTTTGGAATACCTAAAAATTAGCTGTCAATGAACAGAGTATCATCCTATTAATTGGTAAATATGTAATCGGGGAATTTGCCCATTTCCTACTGGAGCTTCCTCCTGTCAACCCATTCCCTCAGATTTCTTATTTACATCTAAATCGAAACATCCATATTACATCCCACAACATACGGCAGCTCATTTCCATCGATTGAAATGATTAAAGTAATCTAGATCCTATCGATGGAACCACCTGTCACTTCTAATTATATAAAACAATAGAAATGATTAAGCTTGCTTGACCAACACGCAAGATACTACTATAAGTATTAGCCAGTCTTAGCACGTACGGACAAAGCTGAGTCCCAATTTATAATTAATTCTCAGCGTAAAGCTTATTGTACAAACTTAAAAGGTGATTGCCCAAGGCTTTGTTCAGATAAGCTATTTTTTGGTCAAAATAACTCTTTTCACTAAAAGATGTTAAATCTGTATTTTAGGGAGAAAAACTGTGAAAAATGAACTGGTCGTGAAAACAGGATTGGCAATAGGGAAAAATTGTTTGCTGGAAAAAAAAACATGATGAAACAAATGTTGCCGAATCAAAAAGCTTAGATAAGATCTTGACTGACTTTATACGGAAGCTACTCAGAATCTAAATCGGTCAAGTCCACATTTTGTTTTAATAGTTAATGCCCGGACACTTAATTAACTTCTAGCTTTGCATTCTCATAAGGGTAAGGATTAATATTCCAAAAAGAAGCAAAAGACAACGAAATTGACTGCTGAATTCAAAGTGACTTATAAACAAACATCCAAAAAAATTCCCAGTGAACAGACTTAGTTTTTTTTCTAAAACTGGAAACCTTGGTTTATTTCAATCCTTGGTTTGAATCCGAGTCCGTTGATTTTTGAATTAAAATCAAGTTGCTATCAAGCCATTGGCCAATTGGAGACAAAGCCAAGAAAGGTAGTCTGAGTGAGAGGCAAAGCTGGCATAAGTATGTTTCAGGATTGTATAAAAAATTATGTCATTTTCACTTGTTGTTAGATATTGTCTATCATCCATCCATCCATCCATCCTATGATAGAACTAAGGTAGATAGTCATAGAACTAAGGGATGATTGAGATTTTTGGTTTGACTCATGA
Source organism: Artemia sp. Qi Xiang Cuo (assembly GCF_049724085.1). Taxonomy (NCBI): domain Eukaryota; kingdom Metazoa; phylum Arthropoda; class Branchiopoda; order Anostraca; family Artemiidae; genus Artemia; species Artemia sp. Qi Xiang Cuo. The sequence continues at coordinate 43,275,205 of NC_142795.1, forward strand.
CGGACAGTGTCAACTGGACTTGTATGCAAAATGGGAGACTGAATTTGACTGTACTCACAGGCGAACAAAAGACCTAAGCCTAATAGGCTTGCCTGCTTAGAGTCTCGGGTGGACTACCGTGTTTTAGGATTGACACATGGCAGACAAGTCCCCTGGACTTGCAGGCGAGCTTGTAGACTTATAGTTTTCAAAGTTTTTTTTTGGTAAACGTCACGAGCAAACGGCGGGAGTAGCTAAGACTCTCAAATTGGACAAATACTTGTGTATTAGCTTTTGGAGAGGCACGCCCGCCTAGAGTCTCATTTAGGTTGACCAAAGTTTAGAATTGATACACAAACCGTTAAGTCGCCTGGAATGGCAAGCTAACAAGGGTCCAGGGGCGATTCTCCAGCAATTTTTTTTGGGGGGGGGGCAAGAGGGGTCCATATCTGGATAGTCAAAGGGCATGGGATGTATAATATTATTTTTTTCACATTATTGGGGGGGGGGCAACTGCCCCCCCCCCTTGCCACCTCAAACGACGCCCCTGCAATGGTCCAGTCCAAAGCCTTTTTTAAACCAAGCAGTTTAATGATTATGAAAAACTCTCTTTAGAGAACCTTTAAATCCATTCGAGACCTTTAGAGACTTTTTTAAATCCATTGCTTTCAAATGTCTAGTAAATGAATTGACAATAATCACATTTCATTTAAGACAGCTTTTTAGTTTTCAGCAAAGGGAAAATAGCACTCAAGTTTTTCGGAGGTTTTGATAGGGCGCGGGCACCAAATTTATTTGCCAGAATCTCGGTGCATTTTAAGTTTGGCTGTACCGTTTGGTATTATTTCTGTTCGTTGTGTTCCCTCTGTTCTATCATAAAATTTGTGTCCGTGTAAGTTTTGCTTTTAATATGAGTTAGTTTATTCTCGTTTTAAGATCTAATATCAAACCCATATATAGGGTAAGCTTACAAAACATTTTTTTCAAAAATAAAATAAAAGACAACATTAAAACAAAAAATTAACAGAAATTATCCTTTACGTGAGATGGGTTTCCCGACCCCTCAACATTGTTCACCCTTAAGTCCAACCTTTGCTTAGGGCGCAATAATTATAATCAGTTGCTAATTGCAAGTGTATTATTGACCAATGGTCTTACAAAACATTTGAACAAAAAACTACCAACCTTGGTATGAGAGTCGTTTGGTGGGCTTTTTCTTAAATTTCTGTATATTAATAGATATTAGCTATAATTTCACAAAGTCATCACAAGCTAAACTCTACTGTAAAATGCTGGATCAGTAAGGAGATGAAACTCTCCTTGTACATAGGATAATTTCCGTTTGTTTTAAGCACCAACTTGATTGTTAATCTAATTCTGAGGAAACTGCTGCCTCTCCAACGCAACACCGCCTCTTTAAGTTAGTTTAACTTAGGTGGATTCGTTGATTGAGTGCTGACTGAGAAAAAACTGAAAGTTGATTAGAGAGGTAATGGAGATAAAAATGTGGGAGAAAATCTAAGAAGAATCGGTATCATGGAATTCCTTGGACCGAATATGCCGAAGTGGGGTAGAGTGTAGAATAATACCAATTCAAAGCCTATTATTTAGTTATTTTTTTAATGTTTAGTTAACCATGTTGGTCATAGGGATGGTCAGCAATCGTTTTGATACCATTGCGCAAAAAGATGACAGGATATCACAATAATTATATTATTGGTCTAGTAGCATTAAGCACAGTGTTATAGCAACATTTTTTTTTAAGTCTTATGCTAAGGATTAAATAAATAGACAGAGTCAGAAAACAATATTGATAAATATTCAAGTAGGATAAAGGAAAGAATGTAGTTGAAAGATTGGTTTGAATTCAATGTTAAGGAATGTATTATAAATACTTTCTAAACATTAAAAAAAAATATCTAAGTCCAAACAAGTTTGGCAAAAACAAGCTCTGAAAAAATTACTGAAAAACTTTATAGGATGGAGAAATAACGTCTGAATTCCAAAATTGTATTTCGGTAATTTAGAGAAAAGCCGTTTTTTGCTCTCTTAGAAAGTTAGTGACCTATATCGACGAAGCTTTCTGAGATGAATTCTCATCCTAAATGAGGGGTGCGGAAGTGTTTTTATGCCCGTTGCTCCCCGCCTCTGGTTTTAAGGCCTTAGAGATTATGAGGAGACAGGCACTATAATTTTTTTTAACTTTGAATATAAATAGAAATGAAGCTAGGCCTAGAGTTTACGAAAGAGCTTACGTCTCTTAAACCCTACGCATTCACAAGATGATTCCCAGGATTAAAGATGGATCCTTAACCCAACTTGATTTTCATTTTCTAAGTTAGACTAATATATTCATATAACAAGAAAAACGGATAAAGCTAGAAATTTGAAAACACTTTCCAGGACCTTAATTAGGGCTGTAGATCACTTTATGAATACGTGAGCCATTTGTCGCTAAAAAAAATTCAAATTAATCGAAAGTTCTAGAGAAAGGAAAGGTGAAATTTGGTACTTGAAAACATCTCCAGGACACCAATTTAGAGTGTAAATTACCTAACTTGCAATAACAAATTTTGAACCTAGATTTAGAATCACTATTTTCCCACTTCCATCAGTTTTTATGAGTATTTTGAAGTTTGTTTTTTCTTAATCTAAATTTTTGGATGCTGAAAGATGTCACAAAGTCGTTACAAAACACATTCGTGAGTTTTCTTCCACCTTGAATTTAACAGCCTTGTCAGATTTTTATAGCGCCCACAGTTTGTCAAATAAATTTTGTAAGCATTTTTGTCTGAATTATAAATGGTTCTCGTATTCCAGATAGGGGGAATGGCAGTTTTAACAACAATTACAAGGACAATTAACCTGACGGCGGCCACACAAGTTTGTGGTACCAGAGTTCCCTCGGTACCAAGAGACTTCACTATTGGACAAAACAGTCGATGCTGCAGCATATAACATAAAGGGTTGATTCTAGGTCGGAGATATCCAACAGAGAGCTAATCCAGGACTGGGTGATTCTGTGACCAATTTTTCAATTTGAAGCACCCAGCATGCTGGGCTAGGCATAAACAGGGTGTCATAAAAGTATGACTTTTGGTAGATTCAAATAACTAGAAGTATTGGGGAATTTTGATTGTAGTTTTGATAGTTGTTCAACCTTGACTTGGCAGTACTGACGATTAATTATTGATGTTCAATGGATTCTCTAACATCTGTTTTTCATTAAAACTTGGTTAATAGTATTTTTCCTCCCATATGTTCTGGTCAGCAGAGGAAGGGGATATGAGAAGTAGCCCAAAGACAAAAGCAACTAGGATTGGGAACTGTTTAGAAAAGAAACTCGAGTTTGTTTTTGGGGAAACAGAAGTCAGAATCATATAACTAAATACAAAACCTGAGTAGAATAATGACAAATTTCTGGTTCAAAAACCAGAAAAATGACTGCTAATTGTCGTGTTTATTGTTACTTATTTTTTACCCTATATTTAACTAGCTATATAAAACAGCCATGAATATCAGGTCTTGTTAGTTTGAAGTCGGTAGAGATTCGTTTTAATTTTTTTTTTCTTCTTCAATTTATCATAAATCCGGCAAAAATATATCATTTACACTGAAGCTTCGTATTTTTTATTTGTTCTATTTTATAGGTAATTGAGTGGCGTAATACAAGGATTAGCTACATTTGATTACTTTTACATTCACTATTTATGAAATAGATCCGGCTTTGTTCTCATTGTGGTAGATTTTTCCATTTGGTCACAAACATGCTAAAAGTTATTGAAGGAAATTCACTCTTATAAGGCAAGGAAGAGCAAATTTGGCAAACAAATATACATGCTTAATTTTATGAATTTACCTTAGAATTTTCGTGTTCTTTTCCCTTAAAGCTGTTTTTGGCTAGTACTTATATCGAGGACGTACTCATGGAAAGGAAGGGCTCAGGATCCCTGTGAAATCCTCAATTTTTGGGCAATCCTTATTCAAATTATGAATACAAACTTTTTTTTACTGCCCCACCCAAGAAAAGGTCTTCGTACGCACCTGACGAACATCCTTCACATTAAGTAAAAACAGAACCTTGAAACACTATTTTTTTTTGTTTCAAAGTAATAAAAGTAATTAAGATAAGATAAGTTTTATTCTTCATTAGATACACATACAATATTAAATGTTAATATTACCCCAAACGCTCATTGACCTTTACAAAGGAGGAAGACATATGAATTGCATACTCAGAAATAAAAAACAAAAGAAAATTTAAAATTATCACTTACTCACATATGAAGGAGAAGAAAAGAAAATATACATAAAATGGAAACTATAGAAAAAAATAGAATAAATAAACTGAATTAATTAATTAGATTAAATAGACTCAACAAGAAAAATAATAAAAAAAAAATAAAAAAAATAATATAATTATTACTATAAGCGATTTCCTATCGTCGAAACAGAATTGTATTCGTATTTTCAGGTAGAACCAACATCATAATAGCTGTTACGATGTTGTTCATAGCTCTTATCCAAGATATTAAGAATATCATAACTTAAGCCATGTACAGCCCTTTTAACCTTGTATTTAAAGCTATATAAATCCCAGTTCAATCAGCTCTGCTTATTTCTGAGGCTAGGTAGCAAAATTGACATTTATGGGTTAATTCAGTCGTAAGGCTTATAGTTATTGGACTGTAATAAAATGGTGCGAAAGCAATAAAATTTAACCCTTCTTCATGAATGCTACTCCATAGTGAACTATAACAGTTTCAGCAATAAATATTGATAGTAGGAAATGACAAATTATTAGTAAATGGTTCTGGGATCTTCAATGTTTATGCCTACTGAAATATAATTAGAGGTCTTTAGCAAAGTCTGATTTTAGAATAAGGTTCCTGCATTTTGACTCCCTCCTGATTCTCCTCCTCCCTGAGGATAGTCTTCCATATAAATCAAAAAAAGCAAATTTATATTATCTATAAAAATACTATATTTGATCAAGGTCTGATTTCTTTGAAAATTTTTAGCTGTGGTTTGTAAAAAAAGCAACACAATTGTGGACTACTGCCTAATTTGTGCTATGTTTAGCCTTTTGTTGTTGTTTTTTTTTTACAAAACTTGAGCCCATCCTTTCAAAATAATTGAACTCTTTAAATGGATTATATATTTTTTCTTGTATTTTGTATGGTTCTTAGGATAATTATAAGCTCCTATTTTTTTTGTGTGTGCTTTTTACTGACTGGGGTATATCCTCTTTTTACGGTTGCAGCAGCAGCTTGACTTCAGTAGCGAAAGTTGACCCAAAGTAACCAAGATTTGAAAAACGTGTTTTCAAAGAAACTGTTTCTAAGAAAAATTTCCCTATTATGTGGAGCTGTTTTCATTATTCAATTGAGAAGTAGTGTATAGTTACGAAAACGACTATTAAGACATCAAACACTTCGTGCGAAGTGTTTGATGTAAGTATGAACTGTAAGTAAGGAGTGACTCGGTCCAATAGTAATAGAAAGTCCAAAAACCGGAATTTAAATAACAATAGATGTATCAAAGATTGCCAAAGATTTCCTTTTCGGCCAACCGTCTAGGACTAAAGGGAAAGCAGGTCGTCCACGGTTGGGGTCGGAGGATGTCGTAAAGAAAGATTTAAGGGGAATGAGAACTTCTGGGAGGGTGTATAGATGTAGGCTTTAAATAAATTAGGATAGATGAGAAGCGTGCGTAGGTATGTTGGCCTCAGGCGTCTTACTGTTACGGTGAGTTTTTAGTAGTAGTAGTAGTAGTAGAAATGGTAATATGCTGATTCCAACTATGTAAATTCGGTACTGTTCTAATATCTGTACAACACGTGAGAAGTGAAGTTTGGTTAATGCTAATGAAATAAAACAAAATAGGATGAAAATATAATAGTTTAGAAACAAAATTGGGCTCTATATTTGCACATTAGGGGAGAAGATGGGGGGTAAAGCATAGCATATATTAAATACGTCACCTAACCTAACCTAGGTACCTTTTCTTGCCCCTAAGCCCCACAAAACAAAAGTTTAAATATTGTAAACGCAGTTATAAATCACTGATTGCAATCCTCAGTATAGGAATTGTCCGTTGAAAGAAACCTGTTTGACTAGTTTCTTAAGCATGTTCAATGTACAATATTGCGCGTGCTGTACATATATTAGAAAAGTACCTAAAATTCATTAATTTTAATGTTACCGATAAAAAGCTAAGATCCTCAGAGAATTTGTACGGTTTTTTAAAGGGAGAAAACACCCCCGAAAATTCAAGGAACCTTAATAAAAATCGCACCATCAGATTCAGCGTACCAGAATTTTTTTTATTTTATTTTTAATTTTTTGCCAGAAGAAAAATCATAGATCCGTGTTTTTTTAGAACTTTTGAAAAAGCTTTTTATTCTAATTAAACGGCCTTGTGTTCCAGGAGTCATTCCTAAATGATTAGAACAGAAAGTCAAATTTTAGCGTAAAGAGTGAGGTCTTGAGGAGCAGGCAACCCCCCTCATATACGTAATAATTCCTGGTCGTTTTCAGTTTTATTGTTGCTCCTTACTTTCAGTTGAAAAAACTTTTTTATTCAATTTTTAAATATACAGAGTGGCCTTCTTAAATAGTTTAATAATGATTCGTCTCTTAACAGTCAGGGACAATAAGGTCAGTTTCACACAATGGCAGATCCAAAATTTTTTTTAGAAAGGAGGGGGGCATAAAATAGGTTTATCCGATAAACTTGCGTTAGGAGCAAGTTTAATTAACGCAAACTTGCGTTAATTAAGTAAATTACGATACTCTAAACTATGTTACACTACTTTAAACTTGCACCCCCCTCACCCCCCTGGATCTGCCACTGGTTTCCCATATCTGAGGCTAGAGATCCTGCAGAGGATCCGCTGAAACTATTGTGCCGTTTGCGGTTATGCGTCGCAAACTCTAGTACCTTCAGCATTCTTGAGCTTACATTGTCCAATTTTGACTCCCAGTAAGTAACCAGCAAGCTAACCTGCCAGTAACTTGAAAATCAATCATGTAGTTTGCACTATTAGGAAATAAAAGAAATTTTTTGAGCTGAAACATACCCATAGAACTTGCTTCAGGAGGAGGCAGGTCAGCCTCAGTTTTTTCTATGTTGCTAGGTCTAACAAGTTTCATTTTCTCATGAGGAGGGAGAGATCGGGCAATTCCAGGATTATTGTTCGGGAGGGGTTTTACAATAAAAAAAAACTTTAAAAAACACATGAAAAATTTAAATGCATTTTTGTTGCATTTCTACCAGTCAGTTTTTTTTTTGGGTGGGGGGGGTCAAACCCCGTAATCCCACTGGATACAGCCTTAGTGGGTGTCACTGTTTTTGGTTCATCTCTCGATCAGCCAAAAATCAACATGTCTTTTATTTCTTGTGGTTGGAATACGGTGCTACACTTTTCCACAGGAAATTAACAGATCCCAAGGATTTGTTTTATGGAGACAACATCTTTATAGGGGTCACCTAACCCTTATCTCACATTGATTAGCTGAGAACATACGGCAAGCATTAATTTCTTGTGTTAATGGATTCTACAGCCACAGAATAGCAAATGGTTACATCACAAATCCTGTCGCGTGTCAAGAGTTTTAGAATCCTAACGATATTTTATGTGGAAGGTAACACTTTAAGAAATTGAGCGGAACGGATCGGAAAAGGACAATTAATTTCTTTTATTTTCTCATCGCATCACTGTCATGTCTTGTTATCCAGCTTTAAATCATTGATTCTTGGTAATTTTTAGGCAATTATCGCGAAAACCTATGTTTTGGCTTATATGCATTAGTGTACTGTTATATGCGTCTGTTGGTCAAGATATATTTGGGAGAAAGTGATTTTATTTATTTTTAATATTAACTTCTTATGTAAAGAGTTGGTTCTGGAAATGCAATACTCCATGAAATATGCGAATTTTTTCTCTTTTTTAGATCAAAATGGTGTTTAAAAAAACGGATGAAATCACCATGGAAGTTGAAATTGCACCTCGACAAATACAAAGGAGGCTTTTGAATGTTCTTCATGTTTCCCAAATAAATAAGCTTTACCGTGTTGTAAAAAAATACTAATAGAAACATTTGAACACAAAAACTTAGCATTTCATTGACAGAGTATTTAAATAGAATCATAATATTAGAGACAGAAAAAAGTATTGAGCATTAGTATAGAAAGAATATTTGTTTGTTTCGACTCTTGAAATAATTTAAAGAAGAAAACTATGTTTCCGCTCCAGCTCTTACATGTATAGAACTTCTATAACTTGGTTTACAAACTTGTACTGCCCAATTACGAGGAGGCTATTTTCCTTTCAGCACTAATAGTACCGGACTGTCTATAGTATATTCCTCCAAATGAGGATTATCACCAACACCCCTCCCCCGCCATAATCATGTCAGTTCGAAGGCCATTAATTGGAATCTTGGAAATCTGGACCATAGCATCTTCAACATGGAACCTTGTGCAAATGATCAACTACCCCTCCTAAAAGCTGGTGCTTACTTATGTATTACCTTTAATATCATTGCTTAAGTGGTCTATAGTAACCATTTGTTTATATGAACTGCATATTTGTTTGGGATAGAGCCCCCCTTCAAGAAAAAATTACATTCTGTTTTCGAATCTTTTATAATCTGCTCGGTTTTATCATTCATTCCTTAGTTCCTACTCAAAACTTGCATTCAAAGAGCTAAAATAAACTTAAAGTAATGCCCAAAAATACCGTTTTTTCTATCAAATTTTTGAAGTTTTCCGTTGGTTGGTCCACGGACTCCCGGTCAGCCCCTCCCCTAATAATTATTTTCTGAGTGTGCATTTGGATCCTCCAGTGTGTGGCATGGTGTGGCATGACCTTTGAAAATGGGAGTTTATATAAATAGTATTTTTTTTAGTTTAACTCGTTAATTCCATTTGTTTTTTTTTATTTTATGTTTTTCACGCATATCAAAGGGAGGCAATACTGATTTTAAAATATTTGGCTTTGCAGTCGTTACTTGCGATATTTTTAAATTTAACACGTCTTGCTTGCCAGCATCATACTGTTATGCATATGTTATTCAGCATACGTTTGGGAGAAAATAAGTTAGAAACTGAGGTATTGCCAAATTAGCTGCAAAACACATATAGACTAGGCCTACTTAAACGGCATGGACATTACTAGGGATGGGCCAGGAAGGTGATAGCCTTCCATGGGAAACATGAAAACCTTTAAAATATGTATCAAAAGAGGAAAATCACGAAAGTAGTATTGGTTGTAAGTTCGGAAGCATAAGAGAAGCTATTAAGGAAATCAGGAGCCCTGTAAACTTATGACATGTAGGAATGAGTCTTTTGGGATATATATAGTGTGTTGTACTGACGGGCCAGTTTAAGATTAATGAATTTGGGATTTGGGATCAGGATAAAAAGTTGATTTTGTTGATTCATTAACTGTAAGCACAATTTTACTTATCAGAATTTCAGTTTGTATTGGCAATGGTCACTTTTTACTTATTAAATAAAAAATAAGTTTTTTTAACTGAAAGTAAGGAGCGACGGTACTTCCCCATTATATGGGCCTCTAGAGTTAACCGCTGTAGAGTAGGCAATGATAAAACCCGTTTTTGACGTGTTAACTGCTATAGAGTAGGCAATGATAGCGTAGTTTCCATTGCGTATACGATATTGAACTGTGTTTTTTGGGGTTTAGGGGGGGAAGGTACCTGGGTTAGGTTAGGTTTCGTATTTAATTTTTGCAATAGTTAACCCCCCCCCCCCTTAACGCGAAAATATATGGCCCAAATTTGTTTCTAGAGTACTATATTTTCATCCTACTTCATTTATTTCATTAGCATTAACCAAACTTGACTTTTTAGATAGGCCCATATAATGGGAAAGTACCGGAGTGACATTAAACTTAAAATGAACAGAAATTATTCCGTATATGAAAGGGGCTGTCCCCTCCTCAACGCCTCGCTCTTTATGCTAAATTTTTTTACTGTTTTAAAAAATAGAGTTGTGAGAAAGAGTCAAAATTTAACGTAAAGAGCGGGGCGTTGAGGAGGGGAGAGCCCCCCATAGGAGAAGGGAACAGTTTTCCCTTTTTTTCGAAAATAAGGCCAATTTTCTCAGGCACGTAACTTTTGTGGGTATGATGAGGTATGATGAGTATGATGGGTATGAGATGGCTTTGATGGTAACTTTTGATGAAACTTATATATTTAAAATCAGCATGCAAATCTGATTCTTTTGATGCATCTATTGGTTTCAAAACTTCGCTTTTTAGACCTTCGGCTACTATTTAGTTGAGTCGCTCCTTACTTACAGTTCGTTACCACGAACTGTTTGATAGATTTTTAACCGAAATGTTTGATCTAACGGTCTCTTAAACGTAAGAGAAGCTGCTACTCTTCCCCCTCAGCCCTTATTTGTTACGTTCATGTTTAAATATTCAAGTCCATGCCTTCAAATATTTCTAGGAGGCTGAAATATCAAAGTTAGTTTTGGGTCTTCATTTCCATGTTTCTCGAAAATAAGGCATATTTTCTCAGGCTTCAAAGGGATTTCCTCGAACAAATATGTCTTAATAGTGAAGTGCTCTCCCATCTTTTGAAGGTAAGCAGATTAATGTCATCTTTTATGTTACACCTCAAATATTTCTGAAATAGAATGGGAGCTGTCACTCCCGGCGTCCGTATTGAACGCTCAGTCCAAAAAAGCTACTGAGAATGAAGAGAGACAAAAGGGTAGATTCTCCTCCCCCATCCCCTTTATTCCAAATTTAATTAAGGGACTGCTTATTGAAAATAAGAGACTTCAAGCTATTTTTAGTTTTTTTTTTTAAGACTCGTCAGGCCAAAATTGTTGCTTTGTGCCATAAAATGAGAAAGACCGTCAATTTATCATGGCGTGATCTCTTTTGATAATAAAAAATATTTTCACCAAAAGAGCTGACTTCTGATGCTGTTCTACCATGGGCTCAATTCGATCTCTCCTGTAAAAATAATAATAATAATAAAAAAAAAACACACACGCATCCATAACTATCCTTCTAAGGAACAATTTGAAAGTTCATATTTATGTAGATAGGAAAACCTCAGAAGACGATATTCAGGGGGTTAGGAGGGTTCACACCCTCCCCCTAAAAATGTTTGCTCGACTCAAAAAACGTAACAAAATATATATAGATAATTTTTGATGCGTTTTTCCAATTTTTTTGTAACCCCCCCCCAAAAAAAAAGGATACGACCCTGACAGGGGTCCCTGATAGGCTGAATTTAACAGCATAGCTTCCATCAAGATTCCTCTCCTTTTGGGAATAATTTTACTCAAATCATGCACAATTTCTCAAGTCCTTAACTTTTGATGAGTGACTTTAAATTTAATGGATTTATATATTTGGAATCATCTTGAAAGTCCAATTCTTTTGGTGTTTATATTGTTGTAAAAATTATTTTGTTCTTAGAGTTTTGGCTACTCCTAGTTAAGCTTGCTAGTTGCTAATAAATCGCTACTCTTTAATAAGTAGCTTTGTGTTTTATAGAGCTCTTTAAGGATTATTTTTGGGTCAATAAAGGTATGGGGTGTTCTGTTGCACTCTTGTAAGAGTGCTTAACGCCAAATCGCGTAAATTAACTAATTGATTTCCTAGCTGAACAAATATTGATTGAACTACAAGTTAATAAAACAGTTAATAAGTCAAAGCAATGAAATCAGTTTTGTCTTTTATTCTATTTCCAAAATAGGTATAGCCTATACTTATGATCCGTGTCTTTTTGCTTTCAAAATATTAGTTCAAAAGCTGATTTTTTTTTTCTCCGAACAATAATTATTTTCCTTTTTTGTTCCTCGATATGTATTTTGTTTCATTTAAGTGGCCGAGTATAGAGTCAATATATAACATTTTCTAGTATTCTAATTAAAGATAATATAATTTCATCTATAAAAGTTTGCAAATTTCGATCTGTTAGTCCTTATGTTGGATCCTCTACCCCTTAGGGGACATTTTCGTGAAAACCAATGTGTCAAATGCGGTTACAAAAGTATAGGAACTGACAAATTTGAATGTGTTTTGTTTATTCGTTGATGAAGAATACAGGGGTGGTACACTCATATTTAATGTCGAACGTTCTGTAGCAGAGGAGAAAGGGTTTCATTTGTCTCAATCATGCAACGAAAGCCTCATATTACTGAGTTTGAACACTTATACCGATTGAATTTGCGTTCTGTCGCATATGAGTCCCTTTTCTTGAGCTATATGTGGCTTTTTACTTTATCTCTAATGTATTCCTCAGAGGATAACTAACATTAGTTTATACATTAACTTATTTGTGTTTCTCCTTTTTTTGGCAATCTTCTCAAACATTTCAGACGTCATACCGGCCAAATAATAATCCCCCCTTCTTGGCTGCTCTGTTCATTTTTCTGTCTATTTTGCAGTAGAATTTAATAAAACTATTCATTAACCTGAAAGGTCCTAGACACTAGCATAAGCTGGCAAAACAAGCCCACGGGAATTCATTTTTTCGTGGGGGGGGGATGAAAATATAGAAAAAATGTGTTGAGAAAAGGGGCGTTTGTATATTTTCGGGCTGTTTCTCCCTTTACGAGAGAATTCAAGAGTTTGATAGAAGAAGCTCGCCTAGTAAAGAACAACGAAGACGAATGTGGCTCGAAGTGATGTACAACACATACAAAGTAATATTCGATTTCCATTCGTCGACTGAACGGAGTTGACATGAGTTTCACTTTGCCACCACGCATCAGGTACCCCGTGCAAAATTTAAGGGTATTTTCGACGTAAGACCTTTAAATTAGGTGTTGTTTTCTTAGACCACACTGCCGTTCTAAGACGAACAAATAAACTTTCAAATGGGGATAAATCCATTTATTTAGACAGTGAAAAAACAGGTACACAAGTCCAGATATTTCGGTCACATATACAGCGACCGTCTTCAGTAGAAATACTGAAGACGGTCAGTGTTTTAGTATTTCTACTGAAGACGGTCGCTGTATATGTGACCGAAATATCTGGACTTGTGTACCTGTTTTTTCACTGTCTAAGTAAATGGATTTATCCCCATTTGAAAGTTTATTTGTTCGTTTAAGGGAAAATGGAACAAATCCCAAAAACCCTGATTGAGCAGTGAGACTCAGTGATAGATTTACATCATGGCATTACAAACCCAGGACATGCACCATACCAATGTCTAAAACTATGTTTTCATTTGGGTTCCACAAACAAAGTGGAAAGTAAGTGAACCCATGCAAATGTAAGAGATGTTTTCTGATCAAAACCATTTTTTTAGCTGTTCCTAGCAACTTTGCCCGTAAAACGTCAAAGGAAATGTGACTTAAATGAACACTCGTTTTCTGCAGGGAATGCGTTTTGATTTCGTACGATCTAACTGTGTTTCTATTCTGACACAATTAGTTCATCCATGACGCAGCGAGAAATAAACCGTTCAATCAAAATCAATCCATACTGCGTGCGTTATAACCGAAACAAAAAATACAGAATCAAATGGGACGAATATGAAATATAAGTAAGAGTTCCATATCACCTTGTCGATAATAATAATTATAATTTTACATCAAGTGTATAGAATTTCTCTTGTAGTTTAGCCACAGTCCCCGATTATTATTTTAACGACTAGCGTAAGTGGGCATTCATGGTGAAGCTTCGTGGGAGCTGAAGGCCTTGGTACCACATCATGGAACCAGGTCCTTTTCGAGAATCCAAATACAACTGAAACTTTAGTATTTTTTTCTTGTCTCAATTAATTTGCTAGCTAGAAAATAAATATACCCCTCGATGCGCCATGTCACTCGATGCATGGATTGACTACGATCAAGTCCGACAAACTTAACGATTTTTAACCTTTTAATTCCGCCATTTTTGTCATTGGTGGATTTTGGCAGCGTAAATGAGACAGACTTTCAAATTCTATTCGCTCTACAAAACTGACATAAAGTGAGTCAAATCGCACATGGCTTTCAAGTGACTAAGTTGAATAAAGACAAATTTGAAAAATCAAAAATCAAAATAAATAAAATTCATTCAATGCTGTTTTCAAAAATAGCTTTTATTGTCGTCATAATTGCGCCACAGTCCCCTGATGAGGCCAGATATGGATTGAGGCTGTAAAGTGTGACTTCTAGTTTTACCAAAGTTTACAAGGCTATATACAAAAGCATGTTGATTTCGTGGGTTACCATTATTGTTTGTGCTTATTTCTTATCGAAAGTTAGTTGTTAATATAAAACAAAACTATTGAAAAAAAGAAAGTACATAAATTTATGTGTATAGCTAAGGGCATTATCTCGCCCCATTAGAACGAGGGGTGGGGTGAAACTGTGACAATTATGTTTTGAAAGAACATTGAGCTAATTTTATTCATTTGTTTACTTTCAAATTTGTTTTATTAGGTGTCGTCCCTTAAAATATACGTGCGACCTGACTCACTTTCCATCAATTTTGCCGGACGAAAGCAATCTGTTGTGCTGCAAAAACCCGCTGGTGACCTATTGACAAAAATGGAAATTAAAACTACCAAATTCGAAGATTTGTAAATTGTTCAATTTGTCAAATTCGAAACGCTTCGTGGTAATGAACTGTAAGTAAGGAGCGATTTGGGCCAATAGTATAGGTCTAACCAAAACTCTAAAAAGAGTTTTTTTGTAACAATTAAAACATCATAAGAATTGACTTTTCATGCTGATTCCCAATGCTTAAAATTCCTCAAGTTAAATGTTACCCATCAAAAGCCACGAGCCTGAGACAAATTTGTCCGATTTTTAAAAAAAGTGGAAACAACCCCTCCACCAAAATTCGAGTGTTATTAATAAAATTTATACCATTAGATTCACCATATCAGACAACTGTATTGTAGAGATTTCAAGCTCTTATATACAAAAGTGTCGTATTTGCATTTTTTTTTTCAGATAAAAGATCACGGATACTGATAACCAAAAAGATTGTGCCACAGAAAAACGATATTTTTTACTATTATGTGGCACCAATCTACGACTTTGCCCCAAAGAAGACCGAGCTGCTATCGACTGAAAATTCTGAGGGAGTGAAACGATCTATAAGTATCAAAAACTATTTATTGAGCTTCCCATCGCAGACGAAGTAATGCCGTATGATAACGCATTCATTCCTGATAAATTACATGATCCATAGATAATAGGTTAATATTAACATTTATCTTAATTTTTATATAAATAGTCTAACTAAGCTGATTCACTAGATTTTTCATAAAATTGTGAGATAATTGCGCATTAGCTGTTATGAAGGATGGGTAGTGGGTCATTATATGCGTGGGGGGATGCCTAAAAAGTGCATTTCAATACCCGAATTGTCTAACTCTTCACGATTCTTTAGATAAATATATAAAATGGTACGAGGGGCTGGGATAGGAGCAGATCTCTTATTTCCCTTTATTTGGACTAAACTTGAATAAGGATGCGGTAGGCCGATGCCTCCCTTCTTATTACTGAAAAATGTGGTACTTATGCATTAGAAGTAAACCAGCGCTATACATGAAAGAAGTCAAGTTTGGTTAATGCCAATGACATATAAGTAAATAGGATTAATATGTAAAAATTCAGAAATAAATTTGGGCTATGTATTTTCACATTAGGGGGAGGGATAAGCATAGCATATATTAAGTGCGTAACCTAACTTAGGTACCTCCCCCCCCCTAAACCCCAAAAAAGCAATCGTTTAAATATTGTAAACTCAATGATAAACAACGCTTTGTCATCAATTTATCTAGCAAATACCCGTTTGTCTGCTTTCGTGTCTGGTTTCCTTGTACAGTCTATAGCGCTGGTTTAGTTATAATACACTTGTGACAAAAAGGTTTCTGACACTTGTTGTAAAGCTTCATTTAACTAAACTGTTGTGTTCAATATCCCATAAAATTATTCACAGTTATGCGTAAGTACGCATCAAGTATTATAAAGGTGGGATTGGTGTGTCATTTTGCATTCGGGGGGGGGTACCATATACCTTAAAGAGTACGTTTCAATTCCTAAATATCTTAACTTTCAGATAAACGTATAATCTTTTTTGGGGGGAGGAAGGGGAAGTTTTGTATCTGAAAGTAAGGAGCAACATTAAAACTTAAGACGAACATAAATTATTCCGTATATGGGTAAAGGGATTCCCCCTGTTCCACTCCTTGCTCTTTGCGCTAAAGTTTGACTTTTTGTCCCATTTCTGTAAGAACGACAGCCGTAATACAAGGGCCGTTGAATTAAAATTAGAAGCTTGTGCTAAAAAACTTTGGTGTATCGAACAAGGGATTAAAGAGGGGGTATTCCTCCTCTTACATGGAACAAGTTTTAATGTCAACCTTTGCCTTCTGTGGATTTTTTTTTCTTTTTTTTTACTAGGGTGAATCAACATAGCCTGTGTGGAATACATGCTTGTGGAATATTAAGACATCGTTTGATTTTGAATCGAATGGTATGTTTCTACCCTATTTTTACTAACCGAAAAAGGAACAAGGTGCCACTTTTAGGGTCCCTTTAAGGGTTCTACAATGGAATTTATGAGGATATCAATTAGCATGTTCGGAAACAGCGTTAAAAGGCGCATCGAGTGGTATGTTCATCTTCTAGCGAGCAAATTAAACAACAAAAGGTACAATTTACCGAAAATATCCACAAGCGATCAATTTTAGCCCTTTGATGGGCTATCTTTGGTAAAGGTGTTTGTGCCAGCTGGTATCAAGCCCAAATATATGGAGATGGAGGGAAATATACGAGGATTGAGACTCAAACAGGCCCAGTTCATTTTTTTATTTTAATATGGCAGTTTAAGTAACAAGTCAGTTTTTGTTCGTTTTAATGAACAGTGGAAACATTTTTTATTTTGGGCCTGTACTTTATTTCCTTCCACCGAATAAAACACTTAATAATGTTCTAACCGAGCAAGTACGATTTATTCTTAATAGTTTCTTATAGTCAAACATCTAACTGTGTGATTGCTTTTCTGATAAACTCCCCACAAAATACAGATCACTTAAGTTATTTAAGAGCAATACTTCATGTAATTCACCGTGAGCTGGACTTTATTTTGTAAATCTATCAGCAGCTCAAAACAATAGCCCCCGCTAAATAAATCCATACTACCGTGCCTAGACCTGCAGCCAAAGATGTTCAAAATGCCCTGTCCTGTTAATTAAGATACAAAAGGGCCAAGGCATTGTTGCACATATTAACTAGATCTACTAGCCAATGGTCTCCCTCCTTCGTTTGTATTAAAAAGAAAGGTTGTAACAGTTAGAGGAGGGGGTATTGAAAAATTTGCCCCGGAAACCAGTCGTGGCTTTCAAGGGCCGTAGCCGCTGTGCCCATGGAATTGATTATGAATTTTGTCGAAGACTATAAAAAGATCTGTTGTTAAGGGCAGTGGCGTAATTTCGTCAAAATTCTGGGGGGGGGGGCACTTTTGGAACCAATTTTTAAAAATCAAGTAAAAATGACAGTTAAAAATGAAAATTGAGCCGGTACTTTATTGGTAGCCGGGCAACACGCAAGGAGTGAAGTTTGGTTAATGCTAATGAAATAAAACAAAGTATGATAAAAAAAATAATAGTTTAGAAACAAACTTGGGCTATATATTTGCACATTAGGGGGTGGGGTGGGGGTAAAGCATAGAATATCAAATACGTAACCCAACCTAACGTAGGTACCTTTTTCCCCCCCTAAACCCCAAAAAACTAAAGTTTATATATAGTTCCCGGAGTGAAAAACCCTTTGTTCAATCACCATACAGTGATTGACCAACCGGTTATTATCCTATCTGATCATGCAGTTCTTTCCAGGGGCAGATCCAGGATTTTTTTTAGGGGGGGGGGCATAAAATAGGTTGATCCAAAAAAAATTTAGGGGGGGGGGCAAAATGAGGTCAGAAGGGGGGACAAACAGAAGTGATGGAGGGGGCTGTTGCCCCCTGCCCAATAGCAAATTATGTCCCTGGTTAACGGGAAGGGAAAAATGGTTTTGCACCAATCAAAAATATCAATTGATCAACAGATTAGATACAGGTTCACAAAACTGCTTCGATTCAAGAACATCATCGTAGTATAGCATGAATTGAAAACATTAGGCAAAAGATAGAAAATAAATTTACAGCTAGAAAAATTTTAAGACCTACATACCCCTTTTGACCTTGGGCTGTTGAGCTGCTTGCTGTAGTAGTGAAGGTGTTGCACTTTCTAAACTTTTTTGTCTTTGTACTGTAGCACTTTCCAATTTAGCAAGTTCATCCACACCATGTTGCTGATGAGGTAAGGAAAACAAGTAACTACTATTAGTATGATATAGGTGGTTATTAAGATGCGATGCATCTAAAGTTGAATGGTGGTCGAGATCTTGAAGGCAGACGTCAGCATTCATTGGCCGAGACATAAGCCCTTCCATTCCCTTTGAAACAAAATCCCTCTCGTAATCACACAAATCCCCTGGCCAAAGCCCAGCTCAGCTCCTAGAAAACACTGGGAAAGAACCGGTCTTAACTATAATCCGAAGACTACTGCCTCTAGTAATACATCACAGGAAAATATGGCAGAGGCGAATCGTTTTGTTAGCTTAAGTGAGATCTAAAAGGAAGAACCACTAGGATTAGTAAGAACTACTGAGCTCCACCTTTTCTTAATTCTAGCCAATCTAAAGGCTGTGCGCGAGCAGATGATTATAATATAGGTGCGGCTTCTATTTAGGAAACAAATAACAGACGATGGATAGAACCTAAGGAAAAAGGATAGAATGTTTATAATGAACAGGATTTATGGCTAATACACCTGGATCAGAGAAAATCTTGCGAAATTCATGAGGCATTGAGAAAATGTATAGAGTTGTGACATGCTAGTCAAAACTTCAGTCCTTTTAGTCTCTTTCTCCATAGCTTTGCACAAAATGGACTAAAAACAAAGACATCTTAATTGTCCTAACTCTTAGACATCCCCTGTATCAGGCAAGTACGCATAATTTTGGGTACGCACATACCCATTCTCGCCATTTGTAAAAGCATAACTTTTACGCAATGTTTTTTACTAGAAATGGTGAAACAACTCAACGTTCTCTTTTTGTTTGGTTTTGTTGACCTTTGCTAGTCTTCACGCAACTAAAAAATACACTGCGATCCCCCGATCAATGCTCTTTTAAACACAATCATTTCTAACGTTTCAGGTGATTTCTAGTCCTCCCTCCTTTAGCGAGGAAGATATGGCCCTATTTTATATAAAAAAAAGTTCCTCATTTTGATGGCTGGCATTATCTCTCGTATTTAAATCTCATCGAAAATAAGAAATCAGAAAGCTTTAGTATATAGCCTAAGGCTATATCTGGCTCCGTTTGAAGGGAAGACTGGGACGTAATTTTTGAAGGCATAGTGGTATCATGTCATAGGCAGCGCACTAGCTGCCAAAAGAGCGTTGAATAGGCAATCAAGTGGTAATATTGCTTTTGGTACTGTTTTACTTAATGGTACACACCGTTATAGACTCTATAGCAATTTAGCATGGAGACCCGTAAAGCGGGTAATTGCTATCTAAATTGATCGCAAAGCGTGGTTTTTCAGTGAATTTGAAATATTTAAACTGTTGTTAATTGGGGTTTACGGGGGAAGGTACCTAGGTTAGGTTAGGTTATGTATTTAATAAATGCTATACTTTACCCCCCATCCCCCTAATGTGCAAATATATAACCCAAATTTGTTTCATAAACCATTATGGCTGGGTATCTGTCTCTCCCGTTTGACTACTTTCCTTGATAGAGTCTATAGCGGTGTGTACCATTAAGTAAAACGGTACCAAAAGCAATATTATCACTTAACTTCCTTATTGCTCATTCAGATTAAAAACGTAATTGTGTGATCTCCAATGTAATTTAGCTGATAAAATTAGGTAATTCAAAATACATAATATGTATTTAATATATGCTATGCTTTACCCCCCCCCCATCCCTAATGTGCAAATATATAGCCCAAATTTGTTCCATAAACCATTATGGCCGGGTATCTGTCTCTCCCGTTTGACTACTTTCCTTGATAGAGTCTATAGCGGTGTGTACCATTAAGTAAAACAGTATCTCGCTTTTTTCATTCCATATGGTAATATGGTTTTTTTCTTGTTTAATAGGCTTGATGCTTTTGCATCACCATCTCAGAAATGGTCCAGATGGGTAGATATACAAAACATTACAGATGGTTCCCTTCTTTTCTCTCACCTACTTTCCCCCTCGAGGTAGAGTATCATATAATTTAGTGTATCATATAATTCACCATTCAAATGGGAAAATTCATAGATGTAAAGATTGATAAGTTCGTTTTTTGGGCATTCTTCGAAAACCTATCTTTCAAGCGTCACATTGATTTGATTAAAATGAAGATTCCAGGAGTCTCAGTATTTTTAGGAAACTTGCACATACTGGATCTTTTACTTTTACTGGATCAATTTTGAAAATCATTTTTCATTACTTGATCCAATCTTACATTTCTTACTGTCCAATAGAATAAATTTTAACCTCTCCTTCATTATTAAATCCACTTTCTAAGGTTTAAAATATAGCTAGAAGCCTCATTCAGGAAACTAATTGTTCAGGAGTTATCCCATTACTTGATCTCGAGTCACTCTATATCCTTTCGTGTGCATATTTTGCTTTTTCTCAGCTTCATGGTAACCTTCCGCCATCTTTTACCTCTGATCAGAATAATTATACGCTTCGCAATACAAAAATCATATTCAAGTTCCTTTTACTCCTTGTGTAAGGTCAGATTTTAATCCTTTAATGGCGAGTACAATTGTATGGATTAAGTTGCCTGAATCAGCTCGAAGGTACCACCCATTCGGTTTGTTCGAAAGAATTGTTAAAAATTCTTTGGCTTCTTAGAAGTTATTTTTATCTATTTATTTATTTTTCTTATATACTTATTATTATTTTATTAGAGTCTATGTCTATTTAATCTACTTAACTAATTTAGTGTATTCAATCTATTTAGTTTCACTTTCTATAGTTTTTACTTTATTTATATTTTCCTTTCTTCTCCTTTTTGCTCTTTTCTCTCTCTGAGTAAGTTATTATTTGAATTTTTTGTTTTTTGTTCCCTGAGTAAGTGACTCGTCTTTCTTCCTCCTTTTTATAGACCAATGAGCCTTTGGGAGAATAGGAAAATGTAGTATTGTATGCGTATTTCATGAAGAATAAATCTTACTTTATTTTATTTTGGAAGAAGGCTAGGCTAGGCATGTACAGAGCCAGGGGTTGTACCATTCCTAGGAAATTGATCGTTACCCCCCTTGACCTAAAAAAGAACTCTGGACTCCCCCCAGGTGATTCTGATGGGAATTACACCAGCAAATTTAGCATATTCGAGAAACCTATTGCATGGGTTTTAAGCTAGGATCTGAAAAGTTGCTAAACTTTATATTCTCATTGATAAGGTGGATCGCTGATACGTTTTTTTCAAAAGATGTAATCAAACTTATGATTCTATAGTATCTAGAGCTCATTCGATTCAAGACTGAAATACTATTTCAAATTCTAGTCCAAAACAAAATTCTAGCCCAAGGAGGGTCAAAATACTATAACGAGCAATTATTAGTATTAATATTATTATTATTATTATTACTATTATTGTTATTATTATTAATTGCGAAACATAACCGAAAATTGGATTCACAGAGTGATTGGTACCACGTTTTAATTCAATGGTGCTCTAATTCAATAGTGTTCTGTTTTGTTGTTTGTCTATGTCAGTGGTTTCTTGTTCGTTAGCTTTTGTTTTGTTTCTTTTCTTTTCCCTTTACTCCGTCTTGTCATGTTTTGTGATTGATGGGTTTTCAATAAATAATAATGATAATAATAATAATAATTTGTCCCGTATTTTCGAACTTTCTACGAGAGGGTGTAGGAACTAATCTTTTATCTCATTCATGTAGATGTAGACTAAACTTGAATAAGGCCGCTTCGGGGTGATATCTTTCTTCTTATTACAGAAAAATGTTTCAGACATTTATTTTAAGGCTTCATTTAACTAAACCGATTTGCTTCATATTTCAAAAAATTATAAACAGTGATGTGTAAGTATCCTTCAACTGTTTTGAAGGAGAGGCGGTGGGTCAAGGGCGGATACAGGATTTTTTTTTGGGGGGGTTACTAATTTTTGAATCAGTTTTCGACTAATTTTACTGATTGTTACCTAGGTTTTACTAATTTTCGACTTATTTTCGACTCGGTCAAAAATTTCGGGGGGGGGGGGTTCAAACCGGGTACCCCCCACCCCCTGGATACGGCCGTGCGGTGGGTCATCTTTTTTTGGGGGGGAGAGGGGATAGATGCTTAAAAGGGCTCGTTTTAATTCCCCTATATTCTATTTCCCATTGGGCCTTTGGATTAATATAAAATGAGTTTTAGGAAAGGGGGGTGTAGAAATTGGGTACTGGTGCATTATGCGGGTACCGCTATATACTGTATGTAGAATGTCAAACGGGAAATGCTACAGTCAAACGGGACAGAGAGATACCCGGTACTAAAACATTCTTAGAGTGGAATTGATCTAATATGAATGTTAAAATTACAATTTGGGATTTGCCAAAGACAGAAAAAGAGGCAGTTGAATTTTTACAGGATAAGGGGCTATTGCAGAAGACAAGAGATTATAATATAATCTCTCTAATAGCAAAATATTCTATTCGCATCTAAATTTTTATATTTTGCGAATTTAGATTCAGCGAATATATAAAAAAAATATAGAAACCCGTAAGAAAATGAAATAAGTCTCGAAACTCTGGGAGGAGGCTTGAACCTCTTTTCCCCCTTCTTAGACGTGTCCGATTTGATTAACCGTAAAGGGGGTTATTAGCCTGATGCTAAAATAGCACCGCAAAAGCTGTGAATTTTCTGAAAAACGACATTTTATATATTTTTGGTACAGCTGAAAAAATACTAATATAATTCTATAACGATTTTGCTGTAAGACTATGGATAGTGCAAAAGGACATTAAAAGACAATTTTTAAAGACTCATGTGGAAGTTCACCCACCAGCAATGAATAGATTGGTATCCCCCCTGGTATGATTTCACATGCATGAATAGCTTCAACCCATTCAGTCTCGGCAGAATATTCCACAAAACAGCCTGGCTCATAGTCAGACGCTTGGAAGGATGGGCCAGTGGCTAGATGGTGAGTAAAGGCAACAGTAGTAGGCCCGCTATTTTTTCCACCACTCTCAGGAGCGTCATGGGAAGATTGTCATTACTACCCTCTCCCAGTTGTCAGGCCTCGAAAGAAGGCTTGATTTTGCTTTCACCACGGATGTATGGATGGGAATTTCCCTGAATTTTTGTTTGGTGAGTGGAAGCCTACGTTTTTCAAAACCAATGAATTCCAGCAGCAGTAACGCTCATGCCATATAAGATCAAATTGTGCCTAAAAGATCAAATTGTGAAATTTACTACCGATGAAGTTCTTTTGCTCGAATCTCTTCGTCGTGGACTTAGAAGGAGTTGTTAAAGTGCAGTTATTGGGATTGTTTCAATGATAACTTAGAGAGTTGATTAGCCTAGGAGTCCTTGATGAAAGGCTTTTTCTGCAGGCTCAACACTGCGTAACTGCTTCATCGTCATCTGCATAGTGGAATGACGTTTAACGCCGTAAAGGAACATTGTCGATACGAAAAAAACTTATTGGTTGTGAAAATGTTTGAGATGCTGCAGTTGCTGAATGTGAACTCAAAGCTCTCTTTACTGTCGTTAGCCAGTTTAATTCACTCTTTCTTTGTAGTACCCTAGAAATAAAGCAGACAATAACTGATATGAAGTGTTTGGGCATTTAAACGCTGAAATACCTTTTCAGGGGAGGCATAATTTTCGATGACACTGGTAAAATCACCACCGATTTGTATATTCTGCTTGCCTGGTCCTTACGAATTCTACCTTAGTTCAGAAAGTTTGGAATATTTTAGAAATAAATGGCTCGTGTTTGCAGAAACAACCCATAACAGGGGTATGTGTAACCCTGTTATGGGTTACAGGAGTATGTATAACCCATAGGGGGAGGATGTGTAAATTAATTCAGTTCATGATATGCATTTTGACAAAGGTAATTCATCCTTTAATCCAAAATTGACATGATCACATAGTGACGTTGATTTTGGTAAACGTCCAAAAAATGTATCAATATTTGCCAATTGTGAAATGAAGTCAAGTTCAGTTTTTTTTTTTAGATGCTACTTTTGGTATTTTGAAACAGTCATGCTTCGTTTCCTAGGATACGTCTCACAATTTTAAATTCTTTAATTAAAAAAAAATTCTCTTATGAAAATAAAGAGTAAAGTCGAAACTTAAAAGGCATCATCAAATTCTTGCTCCATAGATTACACAAGATATACCTACAAAACTAGCTTAAAGCAACTGATTGGCGATATTTTACAGTATTTGTAGAATCCTAAAAACTAGTACTTTACTGGAAACACGAAACGGAGTCACAGAAAACAGGGCGTCCTCAATAGGAGGAAAAAATTCCATAAATAGGCTGCAGAAAATATAAAAAAAAATAATATATAAGGCTCCTCACAGTCTTCCACAAGCAATCACATTGATAGCTTCAAGTATAGAATAATGATTCTCCAGAAACTCAAGCAAGCTCAGCTTTGAATAAAGCGCTAGTTTTGAAAGTTCTACAAATATTGGAAAATAGGGAAATTAGGGACCGCCTAATTTTTTGTCATATATATTAGTAAAGTTCTGTTGTTTTTTTTAGGATGAGCATTTGCTGAAGCTTCATAACGGGTTTTCAGCCAAACTGGTGTGCAAAGACCGTCTTGCGAGCAGCACAATAATCCAAAAAATCAGGGGCTATATCACTCTAAGTTGAGGGACAAAGGAGGTGAAACATCTCATATTAGGGTTTCTAGACTTGTTAAATCTAATAATAAAATTTAGAGTTTTCTCGTATTACTTACCTCTGACATAACTGTTTTGGCAGGTGCGCCCCTACTACTGGCCAAACCAATACTCTCGTGATAAAAGGTTTTTCGATTCAAAATTTTCTTTTCAAGGAACACTTTCCTATTTTTATCAATTTGGTTGGTGTTTAAAAAGTTGTACAAGTATACACACCAAGCAAGAAGCAGTGTAATGTAAGGATTAGCATATGAATTGGTTTTGCAATTTTATCTATTTCTGATGTTAATTAGGCACTATATTTCATTTTTAAGACATCCCATTCAGTATGATGTCCCATGGGAAAAAAAGAAAGAAAGACAACAAAAATTCAAGAAAGAAGAGGGAGACATTCAAATGCTATCCTTAATAAGA
Organism: Artemia sp. Qi Xiang Cuo; assembly: GCF_049724085.1. NCBI lineage: Eukaryota > Metazoa > Arthropoda > Branchiopoda > Anostraca > Artemiidae > Artemia > Artemia sp. Qi Xiang Cuo. Next base: position 43,300,516 of record NC_142795.1, read on the forward strand.
CAAGATTCTGAAAAATTTCGGTTTTGAGATTTGAAACTTCACATGAGCTTCAAAATGAATAAACTAGTGAATTCAACGGTAAAAATTTTAGTTAAGTCGAACCACTTCCTTGCGACTTTTCCCTCCATCTCAAAATTAAGCCAATTCAGTTTCTGGTATAAAATTTTAGTATGCAGCATACGGCACTAACCCATAATTTTTCTCAGTCAAAACTAGCCTGCAAATATTGCTAGTTACAAATTTGTTTACAAAATCTGAGTTTTTCAATTTCTATTGTTGGTATGTCACTCTTTTTTAGGTTTAAATAATAATAAAAAAACTTTTTTATCGACTGAAAGTAAGGAGCAACATTAAAACTTAAAACGAACAGAAATTATTCCGTATATGAATGGGGCTGGCCCGCCCTCAACACTTCGCTTTTTATGCTAAAGTTTGACTCTTTGTCAGAACTCTACTTCTTAAATTAATAAAAAACTGTAAAGTAACAAAAATAAATTTTAAAAATGAGTGAAAATTAGTTTGTAATTAAATGAGTTTTTTCAACTGAAAGTAAGGAGCTTGAGTGCGGTTTCAACTGAATTTTTCCAAATACTAGGGAGGCGGTCCCTAATAGCGAAGGCCCATTCCTGAGCCTTCGCTGTTTACGCTAAAGTTTAACTTTTTCTCCCAATTCTTCACAGAAAAACAGGGGCTGCTGAATCTGAATGAGAAGTACTTTATGAGAACTTTAAGACTTCAGAGTAAAGAGCGAGGGACGAAGAAGGGGTAGCCCCCTCATATGTGGATTAATTCAGTTCGTTCTAAGCTTTAATGTTGCTCGTTACTTTCAGTTGATAAAAGTAGTTTTTTATTTAGTTTCTGATAGTTTTAAAATTATACCAGGAAATCCCCTTCCTCCCCCTCCCCGCATAAACTTTCCCCTGGAATATTCACATGAAAGTTTCCTTCTCACGGAAAATTTTCCCTTCGGAAATCCCCCATCCACAGAACTTTTCCCCTCCCCCACAGAAAATCCCGTATATTTCCCACTAAAAAAATACTAAATGTAAACAATGGGCAAACTGTGTAACTTATACGTCCAATCAAAATTTTGAGATAGCTATTTTTTCCAACGTAGTTGATTTTCAGATAGAAAATATCTTTTTAAGGAGGACACTCCCCCACAACCCACGGGGCAAGGGTTGCAAGTTATGCCCTGAGGGCATATAAGATTTTTATAGAAGGCGTTGTCGTAGAAACTTCAAAAAAGGCTCATTCGATTAGAAATTCAAAGGGCTAGTGCCCTTTTTAATAGTTGAAAGTGTTCGGAGGACAATTAACCCCCCCCCACGCCCATCATTCCCCTAAACACATCCAATTAAGATTTTGAGATAGCCATTTTGTTCAGCGTAGTTGATTTCCAGATGGAAAATATCGTTTTGTGGAGGACACTCCCCCACGACCCTTGGGGCAAGGGTTTTAAGTTATGCCCTGGGGACATATAAGGTTTTTATAAAAGGCGTTGTCGTAGAAGCTTTAAAAAAGGCTCATTCGATTGGAAATTGAAAGGGCTAGTGCACTTTTTAATAGTCGAAATTGATTGGAGGGCAACTAGCCCCTCCCCCACGCCCATCATTCCCCCAAACAAATCCAATCAAAATTTACAACTCTCAGGACAAGGGTTTGCCCTGGGGGTATATAAGGTTTTTATAAAAGGCGTTGTCGTAGAAACTTCAAGAAAGGCTCATTCGATTGGAAATTCAAAAGGCTAGTACCCTTTTTTAATACTCGAAAGTGATTGGCGGGGCAACTAGCCGCCCCCCACGCCCATCATTCCCACAAACACATCCAATCAAAGTTTTGAGATAGCCATTTTGTTCAGCGTACTTGATTTCCAGATAGAAAATATGTTTTCGAGGAGGACACAACCCCCAACCCTCAGGGCAAAGGTTTTAAGTTATACCCTGGGGGCATATAAGGTTTTTATAGAAGGCGTTGTTATAGAAACTTGAAAACAGGCTCATTCGATTGGAAATTTAAAGGGCTAGCACCCTTTTTAATAGTCAAAAGTGATTGGAGGGCAACTAGGCCCCCCCACGCCCATCATTTCCCCAAACACATCCAATCAAAATTTTTAAATAGCCATTTAATTCAGCGTGGTTGATTTCCAGATAGAAATTTTTTTTGAGGAGGACACTCCCCCACAACCCTCAGGGCAAGGGTTTTAAGTTATGCCCTGGGGCATATGAGGTTTTTATAGAAGGCGTTGTCGTAGAAACTTCACAACATTCTCATTCGATTGGAAATTCAAAGTACTAGTAGCCTACCCTTTTTAATAGTCCAAAGTCATTGGCGGGCAACTAGCCCCCTCTCCCACGCCCATCATCCCCCCAAACACATCTAATCAAAATTTTGAGATAGCCATTTTGTTCAACGTAGTTGATTTTCAGATAGAAAATTTGTTTTTGAGGAGGACATTCCCCCACAACCCTCAGGACCAGGGCTCTAAGTTATACCCTGGGGGCATATAAGGTTTTTATAGAAGGCGTTGTCGTAGAAGCTTCAAAACAGGCTCATTCGATTGGAAATTCAAAGGGCTAGTAACTTTTTTAATAGTCGAAGGTGATTTGAGTGCAACTAGCCACCCCACCCTCCCTCACGCCCTTCATTCCCCCAAACACAACCAATCGAAATTTTGAGATAGCCAATTTTTTCAGCGTAGTTTATTTCCAGATAGAAAATCTATTTTTGAGGAGGAAACTCCCCAACATCCCTCAGGGCAAGAGTTTTAAGTTATGCCCTAGGGGTATATACGGTTTTTAAAGAAGACGTTGTCGTAGAAACTTGAATAAAAGCTCATTCGACCGGAAATTCAAAGGGCTGGTGTCCTTTTTAATAGTCGAAAGTAATTGGAGGGCAACTAGAGTTCCCCCCACACCCATCATTCCCCCAAACACATCCAATAAAAATTTTGAGATAGCAATTTTGTTCAGGGTAGTTGATTTCCAGCTAGAAAACATATTTTTAAGGAGGACACTCACCCACAACCCTCAGGACAAGGAATATAAGTTATGCCCTGGGGGCTTATAAAGTTTTTATTGAAATCTTTGTCGTAGAAACTTGAAAAAGGGCTCATTCGATTTGAAATTCAAAGGACTAGTACCGTTTTAATAAGTCAAAAGTGATTTGAGGGCAACTGACCCCCCTCTCTCGCCCACCTTTTCCCAAAACACATCCAATCAAAATTTTTAGATAGCCATTTTATTCAACGTAGGTAAAAGTTTTGGAAATTAGGTCTTTAAGGATGACAACCCCTCCCCCCAAAGCCCTTAGGGCAGGGTTTGTAAGTTATGCCCTGCGGGCATATAATGTTTTTATAGAAAGCGTTGTCGTAGAAACTTCAGAAGGGCTCAGTCAATTCGAAATTGAAATGGCTAGTGCCCTTTTTAATAGTCGAAAGTGATTGGATAGCGACTAACGCCCCTATCGCACCCACTTTCTCCCAAACATATCAAATCAAAATTTTGAGATCTCCGTGTTGTTCAACGTAGTTGAAAGTTCTGGAAATTAGGTCTTTTAGGATAATAACCCCCTCAGAGCCCTCAGTGCAATGGTTGTAAGTTATGCCCTGGGGGCATATAAGATTTTTATCGAAAGCGTTTTTGTAGAGAGTTCGAAAAGGGTTTTTGTTGTTGTTGTTGTTTTGAATTGCCATTATTGGTGTTTTAAACCATAAGTTGATGAGTAATTTGTAAAAATAGGCAAATCAATAAACACAGGACACTTTAGAGTTTTGAAGAAAAGAAGAAAACCAACTTTATATTGTTAAACTTCAATAAAAACAATCTTAATAAATCCAGCTTTTTAAAAACACCCAACAAATCATTTTAATCGCTCCCTTGCCGTCTAATATCTTAGATTGGCTCGGTCTCAGCCTCACCTCCTCCAGTTTCAAATTTGAATCGGTCGAACATGAAGATTTAAGCAATTCTGAGTGACAGAGTTTTTTTTTTGTTTTTATTTTATCGAACAAAAAACATTTCAATCGTTGTCTTCAGTTCCTATAGGACACAACAGTTATTTTGCATAATATGCATTTTTCCATTTGTAATTTGAATCGTAACTCCCAACCTAAAGAAAGTCGGAAATAAAAGAAGAGTTCACACAATTCAATACCAGGAATTTTACCTTAAAGATGTTTTGATGGATCTCACAGGTTTACGCACATACAAAGAATTCTTAGGAGAAGAGGTGAAGCAATAAAAAAAATAAATTCATTTTCAAAATGAACTAAAAGTACAGAATGATTTTTTTTTTCTCAAGAATATAAGAATATAAGTGAACATGACGGGCACAAAAAGCATTGGCTTTTACATAGCATAAACATCAAACTTATCTAGGTTTTAAATGCATAAACGGAAAAAGTCGATGAGTTGAGGAAAACAAAAAAAAAGATCAAATTATGCAAAAACGAATCGATTTTTTGCCCCAAATTTTCACTTATATTTAATATTTCCAAATTTTTAATTTTCCAATTTAAAAAAAAATATACTGTCTCATCCAGGATTACAACTTAAGTTAACCCAGTCTCGGGATGTGCTCTTACCATTGTGCTATACTGATAAAAGTGGGAAGTAACTGAACATTTGGAAGTGGTTGAAAAATAGTTCACAAATTAAAAAAAAATTGTGTTACAAAGAAATAAAAGGAAGATGGAATAAAAGGACTAGTGAGTTAATAAAAATGAACTGGAAATGATTTAATTAAAAAAATGAAGGGGAATAATAAAAAACCTATAATTTAATAAAGAAATGCCAAGAAATTTACGTTTTCAGGGTGTTGGGGCCCCAGTCCAGCCTGCGTGGTCCCTATGAACCAGTTTTTAAGTAAACTGTAAGCCTACCCTATACAGATACAAGACTGTTATCCGTTTTCTAAAGCCAAATATTTAGTGATTGTTCTTTTCTGAAGAAAACATGCTAAACAGACAAGCAGTACCATTAAATTATTTATTTTATACTATTTCCAAATATCATGGCCTCTTTTCTGAAATGCACCAACCCCCCTGATGGACCGGGATATAGCCCTAGGAATATATTTAAAAAAATCAAACAATAAAATTCTTACCTTACAATATGAAAGAACACGAAAGCATGTAACAAGAAAGAATGTCCTCACAAGATTCGACACAACGACGAAATGTATTTATACAGTTATATATGGGACCGCAGATGGGGAAGGGGGTATAATGTCAAAAAAGTTACCATTATATTTGGAAAAAGTTTAGCACAAAATCGAAAATTCTGGCTCAACTAACCCATCCCCCTCCTCAATGCTTAGATATAACCAAAAAATGACTCATTTGTACAGTTTCGTATATCTTGTCAATACCAGCTGCTCATAATCCCATATAAAAAGAGCAACTTTTGTATATAACCTGATTTTATGTCAAACCAACTAGAAGGAGGGGGCTGAGGTTTTTACGGAAAGAATAACACATATATCATCGGTACTAGTCAATTAGCGGATACACACGCAAGATAGATGCAAAAGGAAACTAGTCAAATGGGTATCAGTCAGTAGATAATTGGATCGCAAAGCGTGGTTTGTCATTGCATTTACAATATTTAAACTATTGATTTTGGGGTTTAGGGGGGGGGAAGTACCTAGATTAGGTTACGTATTTAATATATATTATGCGTTACCCCCCCCCCCCTAATATGCAAAGATTTTTCTTCTAAATTTTTATACTTCTAAATTTTTTTATACTTTTCTTCTATATACTCGTATTTCCATCATATTTTGTTTTATTTCACTGGCATTCACTAATGAAACTACCTCCTTCTCCATATAATTTTAGTATGACTGTTGATGGAACAAGATTCAAAGTCAACTGATGAAATTTAAAGTTGATGAGCTTACCAACTGACTATTGTTACTGAAGACATGATAATCGTAAGCTTATCAGAGATAATGTTATCTTAACTTAATATGTGAGTAAGCAAAGTGGCTATTTTCTCATCCTAGTAATTGAGTGATTGTTTGATAACATTAAATGACTGCAATGTGAAAAAATATCGATAAAAAAAAAGATTACTCAGAAAATGTGAAACTTCCTTATATTTAAAAGCGTAACATAATTGTAAAATAAATTCAAATACGTAACAAAAATGGAACGTTTTTAGGACCGTAACGTAAAGCGTGCCGTTTTATTTAAAACGTACCAAAAATCGTACGAACGTAACTTTGGTGGCAACCATGTGTATGCTGTTAAAAATTGCTGAAAATTTTTCTCCGGCATACAAATAGCAGGTCAAACTATAAAGTCTTAAAAAACGAAAAGGTTTGAAGTATTATTTTCTTTTTCCCTGAGAAGACTATGTCAATATAAAACGAACAGAAATTAATTAAAAAAACTTTTTTCCACAAAATAAGTTTTTAAAAAAAAAGTAAAGAAGTCCATTGAACAAAAAATGAGCAAACCTAAAATCAAATAATCTACCAAGCGTGAAACTACCACAAATCAGCATTGATAAAAAATGAAACCCAAAACGAACGAAACCCAATGAAACCCGAAACCCAAAAAGAAATTAACATAAGTTGGGCGCAAAACCCCTATGCCTTCCCAAGGCCAGAACAAAATTTGCACTTACTGAAAAAATACAAATGAATGTGCATTGTCAGTTTAATATATATATACTGATATTTAGTTATCAAAATCGTGATATTATTTGATTTATTAAAGTTATAAAAGTAAAAACATTTATATTTTTTAGTAAAGTGCAGATTTTGTTCTGGCTTTGGGAAGTCATAGGGGTTTTGCGCCCAACTTATGTTAATTTCTGCTCGTTTTGAGTTTGACTCGGTTAATTATTGTAATTTCTGTTCGTTTTGGGTTTCATTTATTTATATTTGTGGTAGTTCCACGCTTGGTAAATTATTTGATTTTAGTTTTGCTCATTTTTTGTTTAATGGAGTTCTTTACTTTTCTTTGAAAAACTTATTTTGTGGAAAAAGTTTTTTTTAATTAATCATCATAAGAATCCAATACCTTTGATGTATCCAATCCTTTGTTATCAAAATTCTATTTATTAGAGTTTTGGTCAGTATTGGGCCGAGCTCCTCCTTACGTACAGTTCGTTACCACGAACTGTTTGATCTGTTAGGACATGGGGACGAATCTTAGTACTTCTGCACTCCACTTTTACCAATCGATTCTCTTTACCATGGGGCTGGAAACACCGGGGAAGGGGACCTTTCTGATCAGCGGTTTACTTTAATTTTGGTATGGAGTTTAAGCTTAAATAAACAAACCAATAATTATTAAAAATTTCACTGTATAATACAAAGTAAAAAGCAAAAATCTAAAATATCTAATTTATACATAAATGATTATTGTCTCATGAGTTCCTGTGTTCTTGTGTTCCTGATCAATGCAAGAAACTGCTTTTTTTTAAATATGTAAGCTACGGAATATTTTTCTTATAGAGTTTTAGTAGCTCTAATTTTAGTTTTTTGTTTACAGAATTTCCATATCCAAGTACGACTAGGGAGTGTTTGTTTTTAACTGCAGCTTTGATTTGAAAAATTTGCCGTGAATGTTATGATACTAGTAAAAAGGATATTAAGCATAATTATTAGCACAGTTAGCAGAAAGATCATTATTTGTGTACATAATGGTACACACTCGAGAACAAACCGGTTTTATCTGTCTGTATTAAAAGACAATTAGCTGACGCTCCGTGAAAAACAAGTGACAGGTGACAGAATACAGATGAAATACTTTTTTTATCGCAAAAAATCCATCAACACAATCTATAAATAATAGAGTCGAAGCAACCCTATACGACAAAGCTCGACACCCAAGTTCGTCGATAGAAGTAAGTGCCATCATCAAGAGAGGGACTTGTTGACACAATATTAGTCTTCGCTCTTGCTGATTCCGATGGCAGTTCTTCCCTAAATTGCCAAAGTCTCAGACTTTATTAGGAAGACTTTATACGCTTGCTATAATAATCTTGTATATTTATTAATTTTAAAAATTCTTGGTGCTGCAGATATCCCTCCCCTTAGTCTCTTGTCTAAACAAAGTTTTGGAGTATACATTGCAATAGAAACTCAGGTACGCACAGAAGAATGAAGGGACGGGGCTTTGGACCCGCAGTGCTCCCACCATTCTCAAAATTAATATGACTTTTTCCAATAATTTCTACTACTTTCCACATAATTCTTCGACACTTTTTTACGTTGTCACCCCCCCCCCCCCCTTCCAAAAAAAACAGCTTGGGTGCATTCATGGAATAACCGTGAGCCAAAGAGGGCTTATGTTTTTGGTTAGTCTGTGAGCCAAGCCAAGTATAATCAAGTAACAATATTTGCTATTCAATTTACGATTTTCAAAACCTTGATTAGATTGCGAAATAGGTTTAGAAAAAAAGCTTTTCTTTTCTAGAATATAAGAAAGAAAACATAATAGAAAACAGATGATTTTCCTACAAAGTGCCGCCTAATCACCCTCTGAAACGGATATCTCTCACCAGGGTGTATCAATTCGTCATGGCTGTCACCATGCCAAAGTCCGCGTGACAGCGAGCGACAGCCTGTTACGTCACAGCTGTTGATTTTCCCGTAGATAATCAAGACACCTCTTGATATAAGGAAATCGAGTGGAATAAAGTTTATGGAAGGATTCAAGTAATCTCTCTCAATAGGGTCATCATATACACCTCCTCCCAAAGCGTATAACGTCATGACAAGCAAGACTGAAAATTGCTAAACAGCAGCCTATCCCCATAAGCTGAATGCTGGACACATTCAGGCACGTACAAGGGAATTTGGTTCCAATGGAGGAGGGGTTTTTCGAGCAGGGGGAGGATATATACAAAAATCAAAAAGGTAGATTATGTAAAGGCACAAGAACTGATGGAAATCGTTGAACAAATTTTGAAGTTTCTAGGGGGGTGGGCTCCAAAAACCTTTTTTCTATTTATGAGCCCTTACACATGTAAGACTAGACAGCAAACTGCGAGTCCCACAGGCATATCTGCTCACTGTTTGGAGGGGGTGGGGGCGGGAAAGGGACTATCCTTTGGAGTTCCGTCCTAGGATCTCCGGAGCATATTTTGATATAAGAAAAGACTAAAATACAAAATTTATGAGCAAGTGTGGCCTTGAATAAAGTTCTCCCAGCCTGAAATGGTTTTGAATTTCTGGCCAATTTGGACTTCATGATCTTTATTCAGTAAAAAAAAAAAAAATAAAAAAAAAAATACTGACTGGGAACAAGATTCAAATTTAAATTGTGCATAAATTCTACGGAGTAAAGAGTAGGCCATCACTTCTAAAAGTTTTATCACATGTTCTAGTACATTGAGTGCTTGCAAAAACAGAACAAAAAACAATAGGAGACTTACAAAATCAGCATTTAGATCTTGCCGAAGGGGTGTAGCAAGGATTTCCCCAACTTATTTTTCCTATTACATTACCAGTAATAGCGATGATAATGGTACTGTGACACTTTGTTTATTTTATTTTCATGGTTTCAAAGATATCTACCACATAGTAAAGAGAGAACCACAGCCCTTAGTAACCAAAAGTTTAAGAACATATTTAAAAAAAGGTTCTAGTGACAAGAAATTATCGTTTAATACTGATTCAGTAATGGCAACTATTGTTTTGATTAATCTTAGTAGTAAAAGTCTGTTGCGAAAACAAAATTATAGAAATTTCGAAAATGGTCCTGAAGCCCTTCAACTATGTCTTAGAATCGAAAGGCGAAGTGCACCATTGAAATTGCCATACTGGGAAATTATTTTGAGAGAATTAAAGCCACTTCACCGTAAACATCAAGTAAAGTCACCTGTTTTGCAGGGCTGTAATTTCTGTTCGTTTTGAGTTTTGTTTATTTATTGATAACGATTTGTGGTAGTTTTATGCTTGGAAAATTATTTGAATTTATTTATGCTCATTTTATGGTTAATGGAGCTATTTACTTTTTTAATTGAGCTATTTACTTTTCTTTGAAAGACTTGTTCTGTGAAAAAATTTTTTTAATTCGTTTCTGTTCGTTTTTTCTTGACATAGTCTTTTTCATGAAAGAAAATAATAGTTTATATACTTTCGATTTTTTTCTATAAGAATCCATTGTTTGGCTAGCTATTAGTATGTTGGAGAAACTTTTTCAACAACTTTTAATCCTAACACAAATGGTATATTTTAATTTTTATACCTCCTCAAGTTGACCTGGATAATAAAACTTAACAACATTCCAAAAATATTCTATCAATGCTTTTTGACAACCCGGATACACCTACACTCTTTTTATTTATTTAAATGGTATGAGTAGAAGCAGTAATAGTAGTAGCCCAGACAGTTTCAACTTAATACCCCATTCATTCTCGACATATTGCAACCATACACACAATGCCTTTTGATTTAGTTCTAAGGCAATATTTAGTTTTAAAGCATAATGGGCCAATTGCCTAATTGTGGGGGGTTGAAATTCCCAATATCCCTAGAGCTATAGTTGCTGGACCATTCTACTATGCTGAACAAAATGGCTGTCTCAAAATTTTGACTGAATAAGTTTTTCGGAATGATAGGCTTGGGGGGGGGGGCTGATTGCCCTCCAATCCCTTTTGACTTTTAAAAAGAGCACTAAAACTTCCAACTTCCTATCAAATAAGCCCCATCCAATCCGTATTTTATACGACCATCCGTTCCATAAAAATCTTATATTCCCCAGGGCATAACTTAAAATCCTTGGTCCTGGGCTTTGGGGCGTTGTGTTCAACCTGAAGACATTGTTATATGCTCTTAGGACTATTGGTAGCACAATGGCTATCTCAAAATTTTGATGGAATGTGTTTGGGGTAAAGAGAATGCCAGGGGAGGGGGTGTCACCGGGGCATAGTTTACAACCCTTCCTTCAGACTCTCGGGGCTTGTGTCAGCCCCAAAGGCCTTGGTATGTGATCTTTGGACTATTTTTGAACAAATGGCTATCTTAAAATGTCTATCGAATGCATTTGGGAAAATAAGACATGGGAGGGGGTAACTGCCCTCTGATCACTTTTGCTCTTAAACAAGGGACTAGAACTTCTGATTTCCGATCGAATGAGCCCTCTTCAAAGTTGATACGACCATCCTTTACATAAAAGCCTTATATGCCCTCGGGGCGTAACTTACAACCCTTGGACTGAGGGTTGTGAGGGGTTGTGATGCTCAAAAGATAATTTCCAGACCTTTCAACTACGCTAAACAACATGGCTATCTAAAAAACTTTATTGGATGTTTTTGAGAAATAATGGGCAAGGGTGGGGGGCTGGTTATCCCCCAATCACTTTCGACTTTTAAAAAGGGAACTAGCCCTTTCAATTTCCAATCGAATGAACCCTTTTCAAAATTTCTATATTATACATTTCAGAAAAATACGCACGGTGGGGGGGGGAATATCTGCCCTTCGATCACTTTGACTCTTAAAAAGGCAATTAGAACTTCTGATTACCAATCGAATTAGTCCCCTCTGAAGTCAGACTATTTTTTGAACAAGTGGTTATCTCAGAATTTCTATCAGATACATTTCGAGAAAATACGACGTTTGGGGGTGGGGTGGGGTGGGGGTGGGGGCGTAGCTACCCTCTGATCGCTTTGACTCTTAAAAAGGGAACTAGAAGTTCTGATTACCAATCCAATAAGCCCCCTCCGATGTTCCGAAGTACGACTCCCACTTTCTATAAAAACCTTTTATGCATCCAGGGGATAATTTACAACCCTTGCCCTGAAGGCTATGGGGGGAGGGGGTTGTCATTTTCAAAGACATGATTTCAAGATCTTTACGAATATGTTGATGGGCATGGTTGGGGGCTGGTTGCCTTCCAATTACTTTGGACTATTAAAAAGGGCACCAGCCCTTTCAATTTTCAATCGAATGAGCCCTTTCTGAAGTTTCTACGACAATTCCTTTTATAAGAAGTTGGGGTCATTTTTTGTTTTTTGGGGTCTATTCAAACCCCAAAAAACAAAAAATATTAAAAAACAAGATCGGTTATCTATGGTCAAAAACTCCAAATAGGAGGTTTTAGGATCCCCCCTCTCTCCTGACAAAAAATGAGTAGAAAGACGTTTTCTGGAACTGTAGGCCATAAAACGGCAATTTTTCTCCAAAGAGGGCCAAATGCCAGAGAATAGGTATTCTGAGATAGCCAATCAGTTTTTAACGTTTTATCCAAAGCACTAAAACCCCAAGGAAGATGTTCTTAGTATCCCATCTTGATAAAGATGGAAACTTAGTTTTTCAAAGACACACAAAAAAAGGTTTTGAGCCCTCCTCCCTTCATGACAAACCACAGTTCTGTGAAATTTTCTGTCACTATGTGTTGCAAAACATTAACTTTTGCCCAAAAAGTCAAAATACCGGGGATTCCAAATTCTAAAGGGACCAATCCGTTTATCAGGGCCTAAAACCCCAAAAGTAACATCTTTTGCACCCCATCTTGATAAACGACAAAATAATTATTTTTTTCGCAGTAAACTGCCTTGAAAAAGTCGTTAAAAGTATGGCTATGGGTGTATTTGCTAGATTTAGAAGAAATAAGCTATCAAAGAGAATAGCAAACAAATCGTGGCAATTAAATGTAAGTTATTGCGACAAGCCTATGGCTTTCTCCTGTATTGAATAAAATAAAAACAATAACTTGCTATAATTGTTAGTTTGATATAGTTTACCGTGTTTGAATTTTTCAACTACGAACGGTAGGTTACAGCAAAATCACAGAGAGATGTCAATTGCTTATCTAAAAGCTATTGTTAGTAGTATGTTACCTTATACTTTGCATAGGCCCCCGTACCAAACAGGTTTTTCTGGTAGTCCTATTCTACAGGTCATTACATCTTTGCCAAGAGATTTACACAATTTCTAGTTCAAGGTATATACATGTCTTTTTCTAGTGATAAACCAAAACCAGCATGTCTTGTTTCGCTGTTTTGCAATGATTTTTTTTGTTAAATAATAATTAGAAAATGCACCTGTACAAAAAATGTTTTTATGGTAGTACTATTCTAAAGGTCATTACATCTTTGCCAAGAGATTTACACAATTTCTAGTTCAAGGTATATACATGTCTTTTTTAGTGATAAACCAAAACCAGCATGTCTTGTTTCGCTGTTTTGCAATAATTTTTTTTGTTACCTTATACTTTGCCAAGGCCCTTGTACCAAGCAGGTTTTTATAGTAGTCCTATTCTACAGGTCATTATATCTTTGCCAATAGATTTACACAATTCTTAGTACAAGGTATATACATGTCTTTTTTTTAGTGATAAACCAAAACCAGCATGTCTTGTTTCGCTGTTATGCAATTATTTTTTTTTTACCTTATACTTTGCCAACGCCCCTGTACCAAACATGTTTTTCTGATAGTCCTATTCTACAGGTCATTCCATCTTTTGCCAAGAGGAACGAGTATAACTTGATTGGTGATTGGGATTTGAATAAAAAGAATAGTTTTCTTGACAATTTATATTAGTAAGAGACTTGCATTCAAAGAGAATAGTTTTTTATTTGCGAGGATATTAGTGGAGAAAAAAAAATGAGTGGTGCATTTACACTATTGGAGATTAATGATGGAACCGACAGTAGTAGCAGCAGCGATATACGAGTACCTAATTTAGCTGGTGAATTAACTGCTGGTTGTAGACTATGTCTTGAATGGGACACTATGTATGCTAGATACGTGATATCATTAAGCAAATTTAAGCAGGAAGAGCAGCTGTGTTTTGCTGGAAAAGTAAATATTCTCCATATAAATATACTTCGGTCAGCATTAGATGTCCTATCGAAATATATTGATGAGAAAAAAATGCATCAGTGAATATTATTATTGTAATTATGATCTATAAAAATGTTTCTAAATCAATTGTATTTTTCTTTTCTATAGTAGACTATAGTATATTTTCTAGAGTAGAAGACATAGATTCTGGTTAGTTGGAAGTTGATCGTGAGCGAGTTAGGACTCAAAAAAATGGATAGATTTGAGAAAGATCGAATCATGAAGAATTTAGTTCTTATAGAAAAACGTTTAATTCTAAACGATGATTTTCTAGAGTTGTCTATTCAAAGGAAGATATTTTCTCGAGTAATGCTTGTCGATATAATGAAAACTGATTATCCATAATTAGACTATTGTATTAAGCTTCTACGTAGTGGTCCAAATGCATTTAAACAATTTTTTGATATATTTATTAAGACAAGACAAAATGATAGATTGTATATGATTTTAAAAATTATTTTAGTAATTTATTAATTTTTTTACTGATAAATATGTGGATCAAGGATGATTTAATCCTCTCTCTCTCTCAGAAAATTTTTTTTTTGTTGCTAGCTCAGTTTAATTGTGGTAGTGAGAGTGTCAACACAGTACTAAATGTTCCATTCATATCCGTTATGTATGTACTCACTGTGCAGCTGGTCATCATGTGAGAATTGCACAATGATTGAGGAGTATGATGAAAAGTGTAGATTATGCAACCCGTGTAAATTGCATAGAGGATATGCTGTGCAAATTAAAGGTTGTACTTCCTGTCTTGAAGAGGTGTGTGACTCTCATCCCAGAGGTCACCTATGCTCCAATTGTCATTATGATAAATGTAATCAGTGGGAGAGTACATATCCCGGTATGATTGGAAAGAATCCTAACCGTGATTTTAGTTTATTGGTACGAGAGTGGTATCGTCATGGTTTTAGATTGTTCTGGAAGGAGGAACCGGGTCAACAATTCAACTGTTGGAACAACAAAAGAATTTGGTTTCTACGTCATCGTTGTGAAGACACTGGGTGTTATGATTATAAGCCCACTGATTTTTATTTGGCTGTGACGGAATGTGATTCGACACTTGAGGACACTGTTTGTGAAATTGCTTCAAATAGGCAAATTAAAACATGTGAATTCTATAGAATGAATGAGAATAGTATCATTGACTATACAAAGAGATATGACAAGAGTGAAGTTACACTCTACTGTAGAAAATGTGACTCTGACATTGCAGTACATCAGGATCAGTACACTGTGAATTCAGATAATCTACCTGCACTAGTTGTTGTCGACAAATACCTAGTAGTGGATGAAATCTAGAGTAGAAAAGTCGTTTTATCATGTATATAATTTTTTTTTTTATTAATAAACAATCTCAGATACATCTTTAGAAGATTTTATTCTTAGGGCACTAAAATCAATATTAAATATACTTGTAAGTAAATTCTCCACTAGAGATTCGTTCAATTGAGGTGCGCCAACGTAGATGTCGAAAAACTACTTGTAGGTGTAGCCATGACATTTGAACATAAAAAAGAGCACTGTCTGCAAGCAACATGTCTTAGTTATTAAATCCTGTACTCTTCCTTGATTTTGAATAACGGTTCTCCCCCTGCTTTCAATAAAGTTGCTGATGTATGGAGCGTAGAATTTATACGATAGGCCAAGAGGATCAAAAAATTCAATATTCTTTGCTGTTTGAAAGATGCATAGCCAAATGACCGGTCTTCAAAGTCGATGGACTACTATTAACACTAATGAGTATGTCATCAGCATCTGGAATTTTGTGAATCAAGTCTGAGGATATGTGACAGGAGCTGTACCGGGCCAAGTATTGATTCATGGTTAGTGCTCTTATGATTGTATTTGTTCTCTTTGTCTACATTGTGGTAGAATAATGCTCCTTGATATAACTTACCTATAGGTTTCAAATTGACTTAGTGATATTAGCGTGATACTCTCGGTCAGAGCATTGGAAAATGTACACTCTAAACGTACTTTCCCTGTTCGTACTATGCTCATATCTTGCGTGCCTGACAAATCCAAAACAATAACCCCATGATTTTTTGAAAACATTGAATCGGCTATTCCATTTTCCAATAGTTGAGAGTCATGATCTAGGGATTGCATGGTCAACTCGTACAGAGTTCTATAGGATTTTTTGTCAAATGATAGAGTGTACAGAGGAATACCATTCACTTTGCACACAAGGCAAGATAGACCGAAAAAATTAAAATCATGGGGAAATTCAGTTCAGGATGCAACGGCACTGCCGCTCTTCACAAAGGCCAAAGCCAATTTTGATGGGATTTCTACATTGATAAATGATGAACCGCTATAGCTACGAGAGCCGGTCGCAATTTGACGTTGATTGGTGGTTGTATGGGGGACAAGAAGTTTAATGTTGTTACCATTGGCTCTTAGCTTCTCCACTGCCAATGCAACAGAGCTCATAACTTGTTGTTTTTGGACGTGGAGAATTGCCGATGTGATAATGACATTTGCATCGGGTGCTGCAAGAAGTGTTTTTCTCAAAATGAAATTTGATGGGGCCAGCTGTAGCTTTATGTCAATCTTGACATTGTGGGGTAGCCATTGGGATACATTGAATATCTCATGATTTAATTTGCCAACTAGATGATACTCCTGGGTCACTGCAGTAGTCAACTCACCGTCAGTATCAACACCTGTTCGATATTCATAGCCCAATGATTGTCCTCTCATCTCCTTGTATGCCTTTGGCGTCATCATCATAAATTGTATGTACCTTGCATAGTTGGATAAATTATTGCTAGTGCTCACCAATGTTCCATTAATAAATACATTAATTTGTTTGAATAGGTTGTGTAGAATGCAGTTTTCATAGAACAAACCGGTACCGGCCGTATGATGCTCTGCATCTGACTTTTTTTTCACCGCGACATTCAATTCAAGAAACGTAGACTGCTAGACATTTAAACTTCGTTCTGTGGAAAATATTTGGACGTATACCTGACCCGAGAAGTGCGGTTTGGGATGAAACATCTCATAGTTGCCATACTTGACACTGACATGAACATTTTCAGCATTGAATAGATTCAATGGGGAACTGATCGATGAATATGAGTCCTTGTGGGGGAGATAAGTCATCTTAAGAGAAAAAATCCTTCTTTGATATAACAATCTTTTTCTCTTTGTACTTCTGCTGCTGCTTATTGGTCCTTTTTGTTTTATTTCTAAAAGTCCTTGTTGATGTCCTTTCCTTCCTACCTGGGTGGAGACTTATGAGTGAATGCCGCGAACGCATCCTTTTCAATCCCTTCCCATTTTGTTGAGATTTTAATTGTTCACCAACGGCTCTTGCTGAAAATCTAATATTTTCCTTAACATTCTCCCTGAAATTCTTGCCCGACCTCCAGTCCTGTAGTGTGGAGGCAGCAAAAGTTGATGCAGCAGGCACAAGATATTGTCTGGCAAGGGGTAGTGCAGAACGAAATAGCCTTGCAAACCAGCTACCAAGACCATAGCCAGACATTGTAATACGTCCCTTGTAGTAGTCCAATCCATTGCCTATTTGACGTGGACTCAAAGCACCGAGATAACAGTCAATATCAGGACAGACAAATGGAATTCTTCTATTGTTCATTTTAGGTTATTGTACCGTTGTCGTTGACAATGGGTCGAAAATAACATGTAATCACTGCTAAGCCTTAGGTTATTGCTAGAGGATCACCCAATTCATTTGTTAGTGTTAACTGACAGAGTTCCAAATACGAAGTGTTTACAAAAACATACTGAAGATGCTTTATATTATAGTGATGAACAAGTTCATGAGTTGTTTTTCGTTCAAGAACACGTAGAAAGGTAATATTTTAATGACAACCTTCTGATATTTACTCGCAGTATGCATAGAACAATGTTCCAGATGCTGAGTCGAACCCGGCTGGGGTTTGGGCAAAAAGAACTTGATCCATCCCGAAAACGGCGCCAGCATTTTTACCATTGTTCATCTCATTTTTAAAGCCGATAACATCTCTCAGGTTGTCATTGAGAATAATTGTTTCAGTGTCAACAGGTGAGCTAATGTAAATCCTATCATGTTCCAGTGAATAGTTAAAATGGAATGTAACATTCCGACAATATGAGATTCTTCTAATGATTGTACGACACAAATCCTCCATATTATCATATTCAATATATTTTAATCCGACATGTGGATAGTCACTAGATTTATGTTCTTTAAACCATTCTTAGTCAACATGACCCCACCTGTTCATAGTCTAATTCAATGGCATAACTTTTATATCATATACATGATCCTTTCTCAGGATGTCATAGATATTTTCGAGGATACAGTCGACAAGGGTCACTTCATATCCACCGTCAAATTTGATGGCGGGTGAGAGTTTTGTACAAAAATCACTTGTCGTATTCAAGTCATTGTAGAGAGGATCGGATACGTTGGACATGAAAGTTACATAGAAATCATTGGGCATTTTCAATATCTTCAACACCGATCCAAGACTTAAAATCAGAGTTGTATCCTAGCCACCGAACAATTAACTGTTTCTTACCCCCTCGAGTACGTGTCTTTAATATCTTTTCAATTTGATAGATTTCATTAGCATTTTTAACTTTTTGAAATTCATAGTCATAAAAGACACCGAGAATCTCTTCATCTTTTGTATCACGCAGTCGATAAGTTATTGGTTTAGTTTCTAGGATTTTTGACACTTTAAAAAATTCAGTGGACCACAAGTAATTCCCCTTTTCAAAAACATTAGTTGTTCTATTAATTCGAACAGTATCACCAACATTGAATTTATTTTTCTTCTTCTTGACTTTTGATTCATTGGAATATTGTTTAAGAGAGGTGTCAATTGTATCATGATCCGAATGATGAACTTCCGTTGGTGTAGAGTTGGACAATGATCGATGAGGTCGTTGATTATAAATCAACATGATTTTATCTAGATCATGAATAAAAGCCGATGTATTTTTCAATGTACAATATCTTGAAATTAAAAGTCGAATAGTTCTTATAAATCGTTCGGCCAATGCAGTCTTTATAGGACTGTGACTATGATAGAGCATTGCACTATTTGTCTCTAGTACTTTTGCAACATGGGTATTAACAAATTCACTACTACGATCCGTTTGACTTTTTTTATACGAATCCTGTTCGAGAATACTTTCAATGGCCTGAGCAACTTCAACACCTCTCTTTGATCGCAATGGAATTCCATATGCATAGCGACTAAAAACACTGATTGCAAGTAGAATGTACTTGTACGGTATATTGTGACGTCTTTGAAGCTCATTTACAGTCAGGAGATCCGCTTGCACTAAATCCAATGGGTAAAAGGCTTTAGTTTTTCTATATTGATTGGCACGAAGTCTATGATTTCTATGCAAAGTGTAACTTGATTCATTTTGAAGATAGTCTTGTACACTTTTAGTGCGAACACCCGTGACTTTGGCAAGAGTTGTGGGGGAACTTAAACTCCCCGCCTCGCCAATATTTTCATAAACACCTTTCAGAACTTCAGCCATTTTGAACGTAAACACGTTGTGTAATGTCCGCTACCCTTTTGTATACTGGCTGGTGGTGACGCTGACTTGATACGTCTTCGCTTTTGTCTAACCATCAGTGGTGTGCTAGTATTTTCCAAAATTGATTTAAAATCTTCTTCTTCAAGTTCATACTTTAATGTTGATGATGATGATGCACGTTCATTTCATTTTTTTAGAATTTTTTTATTGCCAATAAGACTTTTGGGGAAGTTGAATGAATTTAGAAGTTTGTATAGATGAGTGTCAAATCATAATAGTCCTTTATGATTTTTAACAATGTCATACATTAATTCGAGTACATTATATCTCTTGCCCTGAATTATGATCTTATAACCATTGATCTCAACTTGAACTTGACCACTTTACAGAATATAGGTTAAGAGTTATGTTATTTTTTCACCCTATTAGAGAGGGCTTATATTTACAAATTACAATACAAATTAAACAAATCCCTCTATCTTTAATTTTGTTACAACAGCAGCGGATACTTATGAAGATTATTATCTTTTGGGATCTGCAACAGTAGTAGCAGTGCGCTTTGATCGTTAAGGTTAGTCCACTTGGTGAAGGGCATCTTGAAGTAAAATCAGTTTTTTATCACCTTCAATATTTTCACTGTCGACGAATTTACTCAAATTCTCCTCTATGGTTTCCGCGAGCGAGAAAGCGAGTTCTATTGGAGTCAAGTTATAGGGTTTTGCCATTCTCACTAGAGAAAACTGTTTACAAGTCCTGCAATTATTGGCAGTAAAAGTGTGAAAAAGCTACCGCCTGTCTGAAGAAGTCGTTTTCTTTTAAAATTCTTTCCTTTGTTTTTATAGGCCCATGTACGTACAATGGAACGATGCTGCTTTGCCTGTTTCTTAACTACCTCTGGTAGTTGAACATTAACCTCAGTCAAATTTAAAAATAATTCAGATATTAGATTAATGAAATCATTGTCAATACCATATTTGAGTATTGCTTTTCTTGGCTGAGGTTTTGAAGTGCTTAGAACTGAAAACAAATGCCTATTTTCATGTAGTTTCTTCAGTGTCATGATAGCGACTAATAGGTCTTTTTAGCGGTCACCGGCAGATATACTCTAATTTCCTTGTCGAAAATATCTATGACTAGACGCAGATCCTCGGATGGATTTTTATTAAGATCCAATAGGATATAACTGCGTGGTTCATTATGTTCCTGATTGTATGCCGAGAGCATAAATTTAGGAACTACTGGATAGATTTGCTTATTGAGGGTTATTTGCGAGCGAGAATCACGAGCAACTTTGTAGATGATATAGCAGGTACAGTTCAAAGCAAGTGTTCGTATACATTAGCTCTGATGAAAGAGATTGGTGAGAACCAGAGGAACGGAAATCTGTTCATTATGATATTGAACAGTGAACAATTGCAGCATTTGCTGGGACCATTGTTCAATGGATTCAGCCAGATCGTCAATGATCAGCCAAGAGTTTGGTTCAATAATGTTGAAAACATCAATTCCCTGTATGAACTGTATCTGCACCGATCCCATGGCAGCAATTGCTTTTATTTTATTGTATGAATCCTGCCAAATACTATAGGAATAGTAGATTTTTTTCGGCTTTTCCGTAATTATTTTATGACAATTTTTAATTATTTTAGTTAAGAGTGTTGTTTTGCCCGACATTGAGGGCCCACACAAAAACGATCTGAATGGTGTTTTAAATTGATACATGTTCCTTTCAACAGATCACCTGGACAACTAACTGTGGACAATAATTGTCTAATGACTAAATAATTTCCCTACTACTACTACTACTACTACTACTACTACTACTACTACTACTACTACTACTACTACTACTCTGTTCTTCAAGAAGAATAAAAAGACGAATAAAGAATCATATTTTTCTTTTATTATTATATACATAGAAAAAAGTAACAATACATTGAAAAAAAAGCACATTAAACATGAAAAAAATACACTTTTTTTGTAAATTTATTTATACAAAAAAATACATAATTTACATGGGCACAGAGAGAAAAAACACTTTTTTTTGTTTATTTATAGAGAAAAAAAATACAACATTAAATTAGAGAGAACTTGAAAAAATATCACTAAAATCTGCTCTAAGTCAAAAAAGATAACTTTGATATTGTGGCGATGCGCCCCCCGCGCTGGCAGTGGCTGCCCCCCCGGGCCGCGAGCCCCCCCCCCCTGCCGCGAGGCCCCCCCCCCCCAAAAAAAAGGTTTTTAGGAAATAATTTGCAGGACTTTATTTAAACCGAGATTTTCCCTATGGGCAATACATTCGATCCGGTCTGAAGTTAAATAGTGTCCAAGGGGGAGGGTGGTCACACCATCTTGACAAACATAGACCTTGTCGGAAATGGTACTCATGGCTATTTTTTCTACATTTACAGTAAAGTTCCTGTAGTTGTGGGAACGAATTGCCAACAATTTGGCTCGTGGAATTGTATTTTCAACAATACAATTCCTATAATTGTCTATGTCAAAATTCTTATCCACATAGTGCGTGGGTACTCCTTTGCAACGTTTCTTGATTTCCTCGTCGTATGTCTGTATAAAGTACACCTTCGGACCTGCAAACATACCACGGGAAATCAAGTCGCCTGCAGTTTCAGATTTAAAAAAGCTGATTGGGCGCTCGACGTTTTACTAGTTCAGGGTAAAGACCAATACTCCAATTGGTGTAGTCCATCCGTGAACTGATAATTTCACCGTGCGCCAAATCATCAATTAGATTTGATTTATTTACTTTTAACAGTAGAGAATCCTTTTCCCCGTAGCAGACCTCTACTTGCCCCTGTTCAGGCCACTGTACCCTAGCAACATTGTAGTAGAATTGCACTATGAGCTTTTTCTAGATCTCCAAGATAGCATTGTCAGCAGCAATATCTTTATTCAAGACAATGCGTCTTTTTTTCCTATTCAAAAGTACCTTGTCCGGGCCAATGATTGTAAAGGAAGTGTAATTGGGATCGGCAATAATTCGAACAGATTGTTCTGGATCGGCCACAACGTCACAACGATTCCAATTACGAAAGCTCTCACATATTTTGCCGAAAGCCGAATTCAGAATGAGTTTATAAATTTCTTTTTCGGCCTTCGTCTGTGCTGCAGAACGTTTGCTGACAAAAGTGTCAACAAATGTTTTCAAATAGGGTTTTTGACTAAACTCGAGTTCTCTTTGAACCTTTGTGACGTTGAAACCATTGTTGCACATTAATTTTAAAGCCAAATAATGTACAACTATGTTTTTTTTCGCCAGAAGGTCAGCAATAAGTTTTTGTTTTGAAGGCGCCCAATGTAGTTCATCCAACTAGACTAAACGCCTATTGCGAGTAATCAAAGAGTCATTAGTCACATGTATATTGATGCCCGGGAAAACAAAATCCTTTACTGAATCGTGAAGCTCGACTGGTATCTCTCCATCAATTTCAAAAAACCATCCAGCCGGTCCATTCTCCTCAACACTGTTAATGTTGGGGAAATGGGGAGCTTGAGGGTCATTGAGCCATTTATAGTCACCGCAAGGTAGTTCATAATGGGATATGGCTGAGGGGTAGAGAGAATTCATATCGTGGAAAACTGCATCCGATTTTGTCCCAGTATTCTCTCCTGTTGGACCGGTTTCCATGATCCGGTCCCCGTGAAACCCCCCCCCCGCATTGACCGCTCGAGGAACCGATACTGATCCATGTCAGTTATTAGCCCATTTTTTTCCCCACAACTTTTCGGGATGAGGTCAATCAATAGATTAGGTGAAGAACAGTATTAGCCCAAATCAATATTAAATTATTTATAGATTTTATTCGAATTTTTACACATAATTTCTAAAAGGGTTGACACGTCACTCTAAGAATATACCTTGCAGTGGTAAAACCCATGTTTACATCCTCCCTCTGCCCAAGCTTTCTTAGCAAAACTGTAGTCCTCGGGGGTGCAACTACGATCGTTAAGACTGTCATAAAACAATTCAATTGGAGGAATAGATTCCTCGGCGAATCTTGACATGGAATAATAATGGTCATAAGGATATATGCCCTTGACCGTTAAAAAATTATATAAATCATTTGGAAATTGTTGCTTGAGAAGGGGGAAAGCATTGCTGACGTCATCGTTTTTCTGCACTTTAATTAATTCACTCAATGATTTAGGGAAAAATCTGTATGACTCTAAAAAACGAATTTTATTCGTGTACTCAATACCGGCTTCAACAAATTTCCACATAAATTCCAAAACAAGCAGCTTTTCCGATGATTTAGGTATGATTTTGTATGTAAAGCTGTCTATCACCCATGCATCATCATCTATTGTTCCATTTCTTTGAAGATATGCCAACGCAGGTAGCACATACTTTAGATCATAGTTAGAGTTATTTATTAAAATCGGAATACAAAGTTGTTGTTTAATTTTTAAATTACACGAATTGTGAGCCCACCCCCGAAAGTCACTTTTTCCCGTTGAATTGGGGTCAATAAGTTGATTATGATCCTACACCACGTTTTTTGGGACAAGGGGCCCCCTACACACCCAGCACATTGTCCCCTTTTCCAGCGCCAGTTGCTCTTTATCCGACAATGTCATTGGATAATTGGTATGACGTAATTGTGAAATTGCCTTGTTTGCCGTTTTTATTAAAGAAACCAATAACTTTTCCATACTGCCCTCCTCGTCCATAGTAAAAAAAAAAATCTTCCAAGTGCATTTATTGTTGAAGTTGCGACGGGCGTGCGCGTAGGAACATTCAACTATTCTGTGGTCCTTGACTATATTTGGCCTTGATGGGTCTAATACCTCAACCATTCCCGTTTCACAGTCTGAAGACATTTTATCAGATTGCAGAAGAGAATTTTAAAATTTTTAAATTGTAAAGTTTCTTTGCCTTCTGCCGACATTTCTATTCTTTGATTTCGATGAATTTTGCAATGCCCCATGTGGTCTGAGAATGTTCGCTCAGGTGTAAGTGGGGAAAGACGCCTGGGGCAATAAAAACGTTCACCTTTTTTCACGCCTTGAGATAAGATTCGACTTATTGCCATAATGGGGAAAAACTTGCCATAAGAATTTATATCTTTAGTAGGCGGATAAATAATCCATTCAAATTTTTTATCATTTTCCACCATCGGGTTCCACACTGAGTTCAAAACTCCTTTTTTATTCGGTGTTTTTCCCCCATCTACAAATTCAGTGTCATACTGGAGAACAACCTAAGCCTTGTTCATCGTGTGCACTACTCCCTGTCAATGCACCCCATCCTTCCTACCTTCCTACCCCAAGATTTTCATTTGCTTTCTCGAATATGCTTATTTCTTTAAAGGACACCGGATACTTTCCCTCTAAACAATCAAAATTTACTTTAGGGAAATTTTTTCCACCGTTACGAGCAAGTTCGTCGAGATTTTTCATTGATGACTCTTTGTTTAATGTCTTATGGGCTGCTGCTAAAAACACATATTTAAAACATTGCAGTCCAGTGTCAAAATTGAAACCCTGAACCCCTCCTGTAGCCGACAAATCTGGGTGGCATTTTATTCTTTTACCTCGCCCTCCCCTTAAAATAAAGTTTTTTTTTTTAATCTACTGAGATTCAGATCCATGCGTTCAATGTATAAAATGGTGGAACCACTTCCCCTCTCGCTAAATGTATCCAAAGTTGAAATTAGTTTATTCACCCAGTTGAAAAAATTGTCTTCAAATTCGTTTAGACCCGGATAAAAAGTTTGGTTAGCGATCGAAAAGTGAAAATAAAAAATGTCCCCAGATGTCCCCTTTTGTAAATAGACTTTGATTTACCGACGCTTTAATCCTCCCTCGACCTCCCCGATTCTGGATCTGAATCTCAATAAGTGCTCGAATTCTGTCGATATAGCTATGGAGAACCCTCACAGGGTCATTTAAAATAATGCACGCGTTTTCCTCGGGAAGGCTACAATCTACCCTGCATGTTTGCAAATGACTTAGAGCAGATTCTAAGAAAAAAAATTCACGTAAGACTAGGAAAATAGTACTCTTTTCATCTCCTGTCCCTGTTTGTTCAGGACTCAATTCACTAATAGAAAAGTTGTCGTTAAAATGTACCCGGAAGAATTTGGCCCAACAATTTGCATAAAACTGTCCATTTCTTCAGCTATAAATTGAAAATCTCGAGGGATATCAAATCATGTACTGTCATTAACATCATCCGGGGAAAGGGGGCAATTACCCATGATACTTTGAAGTCCCGGACCATGGAAGGCAGAAGTTTTCACACCTTCCCCCTGAAACTATAAAATGAATGGATTAGGTTTTTTTTTTTGACCAAAGTTTTATCACAATTATAACACACTTTTCTTTTTTTATCAAACCATTTTTTTTTTAACTAAAAAATTACCCCCCCCCCCCAACCCCACCCGGGGAGGACGCTTGGGAACCCGGAGCTTCCTTTGAGGTAGGAGGATCAATACCTTTTCGAGTTGATATCTCGGACTTCACAACACTGTTCAAATAGAACAGCCTCAAATTCTGTCTCGAAAGCATCTTTCAACGAAAATAATTCAGATCGCCCAAAATAATTTATCTTCGCATCATTGTGAAAGACATAATCGGTGATTATTAAAAAAAAAGACCTTCTTATCGCAAAAACACATCCGGCTAGAAGGAACCCTACATAAAATTTAAATTGGATAAAGTAACGATGGAGTAATTTGATAAACATCGACTATACATAAGAGCTTACTACAAAATATACAGTATCCAGAGAACGATCTGTGAAACAGCGACTTATTTGTTTTTCAAATAGCTAGTTTTTGTTTAAAAGGAATATTGGAATTATTGAATTAGAATGTGTCTTTGTTATAAGTTACAAGGTAAGGTTTTTTTTTATAGAAATGCTTGATAATCATTCCTTTATATACCGATAATTTGTTTAATGAAAGAAAATGAAATAGTTTATAAACAAATTTTAAGTTTTAATCATCAAAAGCTATGTGACTGAGAAAATTTTGTCTTAATTTTGAAAAAAAAAGGAAAAAAAATATATACACTTACAAGTTCTTGCTGTACATCAGAAGTCCCTGGCATGGCGTGAAGAGGAGTGTCCCTCCCATCTTGATCTGATGAGGCTGACTCGAATTTCTTGCTATGTTGCATAGAGAGTCCTTGCTGGTCCAACGAACGACCAAATCTGATTACTGCTGGCCTTGCAACTTGCATTGATGCAATATTGATGTCACTAGGTTGCATAGCAGAGATTTCCTCTCGTATGGCTCACTGTCTTTTCGGTTTTTGACCGGACTGTATTGGGACTGACACTGACCGGGCGGCCTCGTCATCTCGCGCTTTCTTTGATGGAGGAGGGGTACATTCTTCTCAATTTGCGGTACCCATAGCTCTCTTTTCAGCTGGAGGGGCAGAAAATTCTTTATAATTTGCCTTAAAAAGAAGAGAAAAAATTTGTATCAAAATAATTCCCCTCTTTTTTTTACAGAAGAAAAAATTAGTCTGCCCCGAGACCCCCTCTTTAATCACATAGACTCAAGGACAAAAGTCTCAAACTACAGAAAGTTATCTTAAAAGATACAAGAGTTACTTACTTAACACAAAAATTTCGTTTTTAACGTATACCAAGTAAATAAAAACTGCGCTATAATCGATTCATAGCCCTCTGTCCAGTCATATGTTTTTATTAAAGCTTCGCGTAAATACAAATATACTGGTAATAAACCCCCAAAATTTTAAATAAAAAAAAAATGACAAAATCTAATTAGCTAGATCAATTCTTAATTATTCAGAATATTAACGGAGGGCATTGAGCCTTCAATTCCATAGTATCAAAACACAAAAAGTTGATAATTATATATTTTTTTATATGCAAAGCTTTTAAAACTTATATACCTAAATTACGAAATAGTTAAAATCACAGAAAAAGGAAGAAAAAGACTCCTGGACATAGCCTAAACTAAAAAATTATTAAGTATATAAAGGGTTCGCCCTCTAGCCTATATCTCACCTTAGCTCACCTTACCTATACTTAGCTAGCTCAATTCTTACTTATTCAAAATATTAACAGGGGGGCATAGGATCTTCAATTCCATAGTAACGAAACACAAAAAAAGTCGACAATTATATGCAAAGCTTTTAAAAGTTCTATACCTAAATTACGAAATATTTAAAATCACGGAAAAAAAGGAAGACCAACCTTTGGGATTTGAACGAAATTCGAACTTTAGTGTAAAGAGCAAGATATTCAGGAGGGAGGCAACCTTTCATATCTGCCGAAACTAATATGCAAATTCTATTTTAATTTTTCATATACATTGAATCAAAATCAAAGTGAACATGCCTCTCTTTTTTGAATATTTACTAAAATTGAAATACAGGGAATAATTTAATATTTCATGATGAATGAAGCTTTTTAAAAGAGGTAACTACACAGTGTAAGGAAAGAATTTCTTCCTTAACTTAATGACGAGACAATTTCTTTTTATTATAATAATGAGAAAATTTTACTCACCAGAAATTGCTTAGAATCATCCATTTTCTATGTAAATGTTCACAAAAAAAATCAGTAGTGTTAAGTTGAATGAACTATTCAAAACTTCTGAAGAACCTAATTTGGAACCTGGATATATACAAAAAAAAATGGCATAACCGCTAAACAAAACATGGTGGTTTTGTTTTATCAATAAAAACAGACATTCATATACCTCATATTAAGAATTGTGTAAATCACTTGGCAAAGGAGTGATGACCTGTAGAATAGAACCACTATAAAAACCTGTTTGGTACAGGGGCCTTGGCAAAGTATAATTTAACAAAAAAAATCATTGCATAACAGCGAAAAAAGACATGGTGGTTTTGGTTTATCACTAAAAAAAGACATGTATATACCTTGAACTAGAAATTGTGTAAATCTCTTGGCAAAGGTGTAATGACCTGTAGAATAGGACTACTAGAAAAACCTGTTTGGTACAGCGGCCTATGCAAAGTATAAGGTAACATACTACTATTGTTTCTTATAAATACGTCTTCATAACTCCTTCGTGAAGTGCGATACTCTCGGCGCGTTCGGTGCTGTTTCTGGAGTGGAAAGGCTGTGAACCATTACATGGGTAATATTGTAATTTCAATCGTCAAAAATCCTTAAACTGAGATTTTATTCCCATCCCTATTGTAGGCTCTCTTTCCCGCTCCCCTTATCAAGTAAAAACTAAAAATGCGGTATGGAAAACTACCTAGAGTAAAATGGCATTTATTTATTTTCAGGTTATGAAAATAATAATTGTAATTGAATTTCTTATGTGCAAATTCTGAAAGAGAGTGTTAATGATAAGCCCCCCCCCCAGACTTTTATTTACGTGACACAGTTGAACTAATCTTGTTCCAAAATTTAAAGGATGACAGAAGTAAAGTTATATTTAATACCCTTAAGAATCATGTTGAATTCTTTAGTTTCTTCACCCAATTTAGTCTACACCAAAATCTTTTTGTAAACTGTATTGTGTATTTAAAAAGAAACGAGCCAGATTCAATTTTAAAAACAAAGTTTTTCTTACAGAAATAAAGAGGGAAGTTCAAACTTAAAACGAACAAAAAGTATTACTCAGAAATCCGAAATACTTAAGACTGAAATTCAGTCATAAAGACTACGGTATTAATATTTCCCTGATCAGCCTTGCGTTCTATTTTTGTTGCAACAAAATAAAATAGCAAAACTGTTAAACTTTTTTCCATTTTTTGACCTAATTTTAAACGAGAGCTTCCTAGTTTCAATTAAAGATAATGTCATTTTTGTAGCCTTGTATAAAGCATAAATTTCTCATCGCTAAGTCATTTTCCTTTGGCAGGAAATAGCTGTTTAAATAAACATCGTATTTCCTCTCCCCTAAATGGGAGGTCGTTTACTCGCTCCGTTGCCCATCGATTTCCTACTCAGGCAGGTCTCATATTGTGGCCCCTGCAGTTTTATAAATCCTACATAATCCTTTTCATTCCAAGAGCATAGAGATTTCTATTCTCCCATTAGAATTGGTGGCACACTTCGAAAACAAGGGAATTACCAATTCTCAATGAGAAAATAGAACGAGGAGGATGCAGCAAGTGTAAAGTTTGGTTAAAAGAAACACTTCAGCTGTAAGGAATATAGAAACGTTAATGCATTGCTAGATTGAAATGTAAATAAGAATACTTTTTACTTTTCTCATCGAGCTTTATTTTGCAAAAAAAACATTCAATTTTTCTCTCAACAATCTGATTTGTTGCTGAACTTAAGCTTCACCAGCACATCAACAGAAAAGGAATTAGGTCTTCTTCAATTGGCATTTCTAATACTTAAGCTTTTTGTAAAATAGGGAACTACAAAAAAGTCAACAGAATTTTATTTTTGAGTCATAAAAAAAAACGCATTAAAGTTAAAGGGAATTAGAAACAGAGTGGATTAGATGATTTAAATGTAAATAAATAAAGATACTTCTTGCTTTTCTTGTTAAATTTTTTACTTTATTCCGTTTTTTAGAAAAAATTTAATGTTTTCTCATTAATGAAATAAAAATCCAGGCGACGAATTGTAAAAATTTGGGCATTAAAACAAAAGAGGAAAAACAGAAAGAAAGTAAATGCAATTTCTCTAAACTGAAAAAACTGAAACTTTTCTCTAAATTAAACTCAATATCTAGGGGGGGAAACGTTTAATTTTATTCATTTTATCAGTGAAAATACCAAAACAAGGCGTTTATCAATGAAATTAAAGTTATTTGCAATCGGGTTTGATCCCTCACGAAGAAACAGAAAATCTAAGAAGCTCAAAATTCTCAAAAAAAAAAAAAAAAAAACTTGTCAAGAACAACATTAAACCCTAAGCCGGGGGGCTACCGAAAATTCCCAGGAAACAATGAATGAGAAAGCCTCTTCACAGTTACATCCTTAGCCACGTCACATCCATGAGAGCTTTAAATGAAGCAAGGATAGCCTTCGAATCTGGAACTATCGGCTTAATCCTAGCTAAAGATTGCTCTACCTTGATTTTCGTTTCATCAAGCTTCTGATATACAGACTCATCATCAAGTAAAATCAAATAATAAAAAAACGTTTCTTTTCAAATAAAAAAATATTTTTTTAACTGAAAGTAAGGAGCAACATTAAAACTTAAAATGAACAGAAATTAGTCCGTATATGAAAGGGGCTGTCCCCTCCTTAACGCCTCACTCTTTACCCTAAAGTTTCTTATTTTTTCGAAAAATAGAGTTGTGAGAAAGAGTCAAACTTAAGCGTAAAGAGCGAGAGGTTGAGGAGGGGACAGCCCCTGTCATACACGGAATAATTTCTGTTCGTTTCAAGTTTTAATGTTACTCCTTACTTTCAGTTAAAAAAAAACTTGTTTTTAAAACTTGTGGTTAAATGGCTTTCTCGAAAGTTCTTTAATTTTATTTACGAACGTTTTTATTAGTAATAAATATACGTAACTTACGAATCAACTTCCGTGACGAACTTCTATATTCATATATTTTTAATACATATGTTAGGGGGTTCGCCCCCTAGTCAATACCTCGCTCTTTATGCTTAAGTTCGAATTTTGTTCCAATTCTTTAAAAATGACCCTTTAATTACAAAGGCTGTTAATTAGCATAAATAGCTCTTATGAAAATACCAAGAAAACTTTAGCGTAAAGAGCGAGATACTGTCTAGGGGGCGAACCTAATCATACACGTAATAATTTATGTTCGTTTTAAGTTTTGATGTTGCTCCTTACTTTCAGTTGAAAAACTTGTTTCTTTTTAAATTTAATTTATGATGTTTTTTTTTTAAATAATGCTGGAAAATCCGGCACCCCCTTCAAAGCAATGTCCCTTCCCCCAAGGAAAGATCCTCCCACGTAACCCCCCCCCCACTACCAGCAAAAATGCCCCCTGAAAACGTCTGTATGCTTCCCAATAATCAATACTATATGTAAACCCCTGTATAAAGATAATTAGCAGTAAATACACCGCAGATGATTTCTGGCTCTTCATTCTCGGTGCGAACAAACAGCTACTCCCACATACTCTTTCATTAGCGCATACAAACAGATCCTCTGATTTGATCTGCCATCAGCGGTCCAATTACCCTGGAACACGTATTTTGGCAGAAACTTTCTCAAAATGCCTTTGAAACCAACTCGAGACTTCGAAACCTACTTGTAATTCCTAAAAACATCTAATAATAACATTGCACTAATAATTACCGATTTTTATGTATGTATTGGAATAAATTAATTTAAAATTAGTTTCTTTAAAATTTAGTGTTCCAACGAACACTACATCTGCCCGTGAAAAGATCTAATGTCGCTTATGTTTTCAAGTTCTCCGGAGCACTCGCACCTCGGTCCGGGTTTTTATAATGGGTGAGATAGGGGACGATCATAGTATCTAATATTTATATACTGTGATGTAAACATTGGGCAAAGTTCAAAACTTGCAGCCCTTCCCCCAGGGACTGTGGGGGATTCAGTCATCCTCAAAGACATAGTTATTATATTTTTCGACAATGCTGAACAAAATGGCTATCTCAAAATTTCGATCGGGTGACTTTGTGAAAAAATGGACGTGGGAGGGGGCGTAGTTAACCTCCATTTTTGGTCACTTAAAATGGGCAATAGAAATTTTAATTTCCGTTCAAGTGAGCCCTCCCGCGATATTCTAGGACCACTGGGTCGATACGATCAACCATGGGGAAAAGAAAAAAAACAAAAAACAAATAAACACGCATCCGTGATCTTTCTTCTGGCAAAAAATACTATCCACATTTTTGCAGATAGGAGCCTGAAAACTCTACAGTAGGGCTCTCTGATAAACTGAATCTGATCATGTGATTTTCATTAAGGTTCTATGACTTGTAGGGGGTGTTTTCCCTTTTTTCGAAAATGAAGCAAATTTTCTCAGGTGCTTAACTTTTGATGGGTACAACTAAACTTGATGAAACTTATATATTTGAAATTAGCATAAAAATCTGATTCTTTTGATGTATCTATTGGTATCAAAAAAGGTTTTTTATAGTTTCGGTTACTATTGAGCCGGGTCGCTCCTTACATACAGTTCGTTACCACGCACTGTTTGAAAGACCTATGACAACCAGGATCCACAAAACCTTTGAATTCAAAATCAATCAAAACCACTTTCTTCATAATAAGATGATCAGCGTCACTTAATCCTACATAACAAAAATATTCACAGAAAGTAAACCCTAACATCAGCAGAAAGCATGGTTTACATAGTTGTTTGCACCAATGACAAAACGTTACAATGTCCAAGTATATACTGTAATGACAAAATACTGTACGAGAACCCTGCGTTTCCAAAACTGCAACCGCAGCCGGGACGAAATTTAAAAATCCTTTGCAACCCGCCTTATGATAAAAAAAGCATTTTCATTAAAAACATTATATTTCATAAGAATCCGGTTATTTTTTGGCTTGTATCATACACAGCTTGTTTCATAATATACATTCAAATATTACATATTCAGCTTTTTTATTCCTAACTATTTAGATATGAGTGAATTTGGAGTAATTTGTCAAATGCTTAGCCAGAAATTGATCATACGAGGTTTTTCCGCTAATAAACAATAATGTTCCGCTAATAAACTTTTAAGCAAATATATTAAAAGTTATCAAGAAATATTAAAAGATATTTTAATGTAACTTTTCTTGTTTATATCTGTTTCCATAAACCAATGAATTAGGGTACTTTTCAATCCTGGCATGTGTTCTGGTGATCTTTTGTTCTGGTGGGAGTTTAAACTAATTTCTACCTAGTAAGATTAGCAGCACAACGCAACGCGCAGGCGATAAAGCCAAATCAAAGAGTATAGTAGGAGAAAGATACGGAAAAAAATGGTCGAACCAGGAAAAAATTGGTAGAGAAATAATTTTTGAACCACTGTGTTCAGAAAAGAGAGCTCTACAACATATCAAAAAGCTAAATCTCCATCCCGTTGTGAAATTCCCTTTTTTTCACGTTTTTTTGCGCCTATTTCTTAGATATTTCCAGAATCCGAGAATGAGGAACCGTGAAAAGAAAAGTAGTTTATTGATGGTTTCCCTTTTAATAAACGATTGTTTTTGTGCTATTTTATTCGACAGAAACATCACGTTTAATCATTTAATTCTTTTTTATGTTTTGTTTTTTTATGAATTAAAAAAAAAAAAAAAAATTAAGCGACACCCGATCACGGGGTATTTTTTGAAGAGGAGCACGAATTTTCGGTTCATTTTTCCCCATCTGAACAAATAGCCTACCGGCGTTCCGAATCCATTTCTTTTCCTATCGAGCTTTATTGGTGACATTTTCAACCAGCTGGAAAGTCCCTTCTGATATTCACTTTCTGTTACACCATGCCTTGATCTTACACTCTTTTCAAAGTTGCTTCAATCTGCTGAGCCTTGTAGAGCCACCCATCTGCAAAAAAACTCCTCAGATGGAAAGTATTTTGGAGCCCGAGCAGAGATTTAACACAGGTGCGTTTTTGTTTGTTTTTCTTGCCGATGCTTTTGTAACTTAACTACTAGGAAGCGGAGAGGAATCGGAGGAAGGAAATATAGAAAAGAAAGAAGACTCTACGCTTGTCCTACCTCTCTTTTCTGACACATATTTTATCAGCGCCATCTGTCTGAAGAAAACTTAAGTACAGCAAACAAGTCGCTTGAGTGCAGCACGGTTGACGCCGCTAGGTGGAAAGAAAAAGCTATTTCTCTCGTGGAAGCGAGAGTATTATCAACTATCGCCGGTCCCTTTCGTGGATGTGACTGTCAGATTTCCCTGGTCAAGAATCCTTAAAGCACCCATGATACTCGACGCCGGCCCTCAATAAGATTGACAGTTCATTGATTTTAGTAACCTATCTGAACTGGAGAGGGTTTAGCTACAGAATTTTTCGGTTCAGAATCAGGGTTTTCGTTGTAACATTCACCGACAGCTCACTTATTCCCAGTTCTCTTTTTTACATGGCTGAGACCGCAGTTTTATGACCCCTTTGTGAACGTTCAATAGACACCTCAGAATCGTCGGTACTGGCAGAAAAAGGAGCTACGGCGATCAATGAAACTAGCGAAACGAGAGGTACCAGCATCTCTGTCGAGGCAGGGAACCAAGTCCATGTTGCTTGCAGAAAGACTTTCACCAAAAAAATATACCTGTCGAAAATTGAGAATGAGAGACGACGAACCTTGCAAGAAAAGACGGAAGCAGAAAAAGTGGTACTCCGATCACGGACTCCAAGTTTCAACTTCCAAGAGTGTTGCTTTTTCTGCACTACAAGCATAAATCTCAACACTGACCACAGAAAACGACACGAGTGGTACAAGGTTCGGACTAAAGACTTTGAAGAGAGTATAAAGGCAGTGTGCAAAAGCCGTGATGATGATTGGTCAAATAACGTTTTCTGCCGAATATGTGCAGGGTCAGACCTGCTCGCAGTTGACGCCATTTATCACGCAGCCTGTTCTTCTATGTTTTGATTAAATAAGAGCCTTCCAGCCAGATTTGCGACGCAAGAACTTTTTGGAATACTCGAAGATACTACGCCAGGTAAAAAACGTCCAAGAAGGGGGAGGCCAGGTCACGATGAAAGATATCATTCTTTTTTGAAGCTGGCTACTTTTTTCGAAGAAAATGACGAAGAACAGTATACAGTCAGTGAACTTGTTGTTAAAATGGGAGAGCTTTTGAATGGGACAGATCGTGAACCGTACTGTAACAAGTACTTGAAGAGCAAGCTTCTGGAATATTTCAGTGACCAGCTAGTATTTGCAACTATTGACGGTAAGGCTGACGTGGTGACACTAAAAGAAAAAGTATCAGCGATACTTCAGAATTTTTTTTACTTGGAGAAAACCAATAACGAAGAGAGTGAGAAAATCAAGCTTATTAGAGCAGCAGCAAAGATTATCAAAAGTGATATCAAAGGACTGCCAGCACAGAAAGAATCATATATGACCGCAAAGCAGATTTCTTCTGGAGAACAGCTGGAAGGCTCTTCACCTGATAGCATAATGGTGTTCTTAGGTGAAATATTCGTTGGAACCAATATTTCCTTCAAAGTGCTTGCCATTGGCAATTCCATCGTTCAAGCAGCTCACCCGCGTGCCCTCATTTGTCCACTGCAACTAGGCTTAGCAGTGCAACTGGATCAGCATTTCAAGTCCAGATTTCTTATTGACACTTTACACAGCCATGGATTCTGTTCCCCCCATGCTGAAGTCCAGAAATTTAAACTTTGTGCATCAGTCCATGATGAATCTAGCCTTGCAGGAGTTACCTCCGCACATGCTGTGCAGCATGTAGATGATAATGCAGATCACGATGTTTGCACGATGGACGGAAGAAACACTTTCCATGGGATGGCTCTGCTAGCAACAGTCACGCCTCCTCTCATTAACAGCCGATCACTCATTCCGAGAGTTGAAGTTTCATTAGATTAAGTAGCCGAAAAAGTAAAATGTCCCATCTACCCGTACCTCTTAAG
Source organism: Artemia sp. Qi Xiang Cuo (assembly GCF_049724085.1). NCBI lineage: Eukaryota > Metazoa > Arthropoda > Branchiopoda > Anostraca > Artemiidae > Artemia > Artemia sp. Qi Xiang Cuo. The sequence goes on from NC_142795.1 coordinate 43,336,324, forward strand.
GGAGACAGTGCTTTCAAAGGTGCAATATGAGATGATTCCTGGAAAAAATGTCAAAGACCCGTATGCCTCACTCGATCAGCTCTGGTTCGCTACTGGGTTCCTGAATGTCCCAAAGCCAAGCTGGAATGGATTCATGCAGTCAGTTTTCTCTAACTAAATACATCATGAAACGGGAAACCGTCGCAGCAAGGCAAGCGTCTTGTTTTTGCCTATGATTGACCTCCCGTCTAGCAACGAATCCTGCCTTTACTCAACCTTGCGCTTTGTAGCTTCGCAAGGCAGAACCTACGGATTCACACCCGTTCTCATATTTGACCAGCCGCTCTGGTGGAAGTCTATGAAGATCCTCAAGTCCGACACGACGAATGAGCTGAGTAGTATTGTTCTCAAGTTAGGCAGTTTTCATTTGATGATGAGTTTCGTCGGATGCATAGGACACCTCATGCAAGGTTCTGGTCTGAAAAAGGTACTGGAATTGGTATACGCGACTGGTGCAGTGCCGCACATTCTTTCTGGAAAAGCGATTTCTAGAGCTGTTCGAGCTCACATTCTCGTGAGCTCGGCCATATATGCTCATCTCCTCGAAGAAGAGCAAGCGACGTTTACGTCTCTAGACATGTCTACTGTCTTCACTAACATACTGGATGGATACCTCCCACCCGAAGATCTCAGTCATGATCCCCAGCTCAAGCAACTTGAAAACTTTCTCAAGCAGAGACGCCAAGACCTGCTGACTCAGAGAACTGTGAAGCTCTGGTTTCAGTAGCAACAATTCGAAGTTTCAAGAAGAAGAACTTAGTGAAGAAGAATAACAGTTAACTGTGATGATGAAAAATATAGTTCCTACATTTTGATGATGTGCAATTTTTATATATTTGAAAAATAAGATAAAAGCTTTTCTCTGAACACATTAAGTTAGAACCTACCTTGTCTCATGGTGTTTGGCGCTGAGGGGTTTCCTCATTCCTGTTTATTGTTGTTTAGTCTTTTTTTTCAAAGCCTTTCGTTTACATAGCCAAATAGACTAAAAGAACGACAAACTTATTCCGTAGTAGACCTTGATAAACGCTGGTAAGAGTTTTTTTCCCCAAAGACACAGTTTTTTTCCCCATTTTTTTTTTTTTTTTTGATGATAAATATTTTTCTTTTGTTCAGTTAACTAAATTAGTATCAGAAATTAATTCAGAGCAAAAAGCTTATATAAAAATATTTGTAAAAAATTATAGTTTACTTTTTTAATTTTTTTTTCCCGGTTGTTGAGAAAAGAAATAAAAAAACATAAAAAAAAAACAATTTCGCATCGAGCTAGAGATTTAGATTTTTGATATGTTGTTAAGCATTTTTTTTCGGTCCGGATGGTGAAGAAACCATTTCTGTACCAATTTTTTCCTGGTCAAAACTTATTTTTCTCCTACTAGTATGCATAAACACTTTCCCATCAGAGTTTCCAGCCCTAGTAATTACCGTTACTTCTAGTGATCTTTTGCTTATTTCTAGTGATTTTTTTAAATCACGAAAATGCAACAAAAATTCAATTGAAAATGCGAATTAGAGCTTGGTTCAAAATAAAATTAGTGTTGGTATTCAAGTTTTGAAGAAATAGTCTGCAATCAAGAACGCATATCTTGCCGTAAAAAGTATGATTTTGTTTTCATTCGTGAGACTTTTTCCTTCAAAGTCAACTATGTCTGCTTCTTTACTAATGTACCAAAGCTCTTTTAGTTGATCCTTAGGATAAGATTATTTAACCAGTTCAAGGAGATGAGACAGAGAACAAAATAGCATTATCCCTTTCATATCTAGCCGCTTTCACTTAAACTATCAGATCCAAACAATCAGTGGGTGTTGGGCAGAACAGATTGACAGTGGGCAGGGGCAAATCTCCAGCATTTTTATTGGGGGAGGCAAGAGGAGTTCATATCCGGATAGTCAAGGGATGGGATATATAATGTTTTTTTTTTTACAAATTATTGGGGGGAGCAACTGCCCCCCCCCCCAAACGACACCCCTGAGATTGGGTAAGGTTTGCCTCCCCCTGCAATATGTTTGGCGATCCGGTAAAATCATGACTTAAAGCACCGTATTCTTACTGGCTCACTATTCAAATTCAATAAATGAAAAGAATTAAAATTATACAATAAGATAAAACAATGAAGATGAAAACCTCTAGAATCTCAAACTTCTATAATCTTTTTATCAGACAGTAAATGTGGCAATTTTACTAACTAAATTTATAGATTAGTCAAAAAGATAAATTTTATGCTTAAAATGATGGGGTTGGTGAAAATAGGCTATATTACTGACGAAGTATCAAAGAACAAGTGCAAAAGAACAAGCTTTTAAGTGCAAAAAAACAAGCTAGCTACACAAAAAAATGTCAAGTTTGTAGACCAATCGATTATAAATAAGCGCGGTGAAATGATCTCAGAACCCAAGATTTATGCTATATCTGGTCCTCAAGCTGTATTAAGATTGATGTAATATGGTCCTCAGTTCGTTTTGGTACTAAACATTTAACTTGTTTGGTTCTGGATCCAAATGTCAGAGGACAGAAAATGCGTGGGTATGAAGTGGACTGTGTCACTGCAATCAGATGATGAGTCGAATGCTATGAAACCTTGGCAAATTGAACGAACATTTTTAAGCGATATATATGGAAATATCCCAGCGGCAAATAATTGGAGGATTGGAGATCATTCTATGTTATTGAAACCTGCGGTGTCCCCAAAATTGTGAAGTAAATGGCAACAACTTCTCGTTTCTTCAGCCAAACAACAACTTCTCGGTTCTTCAGTCAAATAGGTGAAAGTTGTGAAAGTATCCTATCCAAAGCTATTTCTATTAAAGCTATTTCTGGGAAAAGGTCTTAGTATTTCCGAAATCAGACCTGATCATAAATCGTGGAAATCACGGGTTATTTTAATCCCAGATACTATGGAAATTAACACAAAACATAGTTTCTTGGGACAAAATTAAAGGGTTTTTGTATCCATTACCATTAAAACGTCAAAAATTATCCAGCAGTGTCCAAAGCATCTTTACTAGGTCCCTAATGTGTAAGCTTGTTAGGGTCAACAAACACAAAAAAAAAGTCTTTGCCAGTTTATGAGATATTAAAGAAATGGGCAATATGTAAATTACTGGTTAAATAAAATTAGCCGTAAAATTGACCAAGATTAATAGACTTGGTACTTGTATGATACAGCCTTGACCTCAAATACTTCATCTAAGTAGAAAATGTTTCTCTGACCCTCAATCCTAATGAAATATCACAAATATGACGAAAATATGATACTTTATTAACAAAATTATAACTTCAGGTTAGATTAGAATGAAGTCAATATTAGAACGAAGATCCCAAATCTTCATTTTAACGTCCTTGGTTAGACTCAATTCTGTTTCAATTAAATAAAAAAAACAAGTTTTTTAAACTGAAAGTAAGGAGCGACATTAAAACTTAAAACGAACAGAAATTATTCCGTATATGAAGGGGGCTGTCCCCTCCTCAACGCCTCGCTCTTTCCGCTAAAGTTTTTTTATTGTTTAGAAAAATAGAGTTGTGAGAAAGTCAAACATTAGCGTAAAGAGCGAGGCGTTGAGGAGGGGACAGCCCCCTTCATATACGGAATAATTTCTGTTCGTTTTAAGTTTTAATGTCGCTCCTTACTTTCAGTTTAAAAAACTTGTTTTTTTTATTTAATTTTTGAACGTTTTTGAATTAATGCAGGTTTTGATTTTGGCTCACCGTACATGAATAATTAAAACAGATTTTGCATATTATATTTGGTTAAATGGCTTTCTCGAAACTTGTTTAATTTTATTTACGAACGTTTTTATTAGTAATAAATATACGTAACTTAGAATTAACTTACGTAACGAACTTCTATATTCATAAAATTTTAACATGTATATTAGGGGGTTCGCCCCCTAGTCAATACCCTGCTCTTTAAACTATAGTTCGAATTTTTTTTCCAGTTCTTTAAAAATGACCTCTTAATCACAATCAGTTGATCAGTTGAAAAACTTGTTTTTTTTTATTTAATTCCTGATCTTTTTCTTTAATAATGCTGGGAAATCCGGCGCCCCCTTCATAGCAATGTCCCTTCCCCCATGAAAACTTCCTTCATGGAAAGATCCTTCCATATAGCCCCCGACCCTCTCCTTCCCCCACCTACCAGAAAAAATCTCCTCTGAAAAAGTCTGTATACTTCCCAATAACCAATACTATATGTTAACATTGAGTAAAGTTCATAACTTTCAGCCCTCCCCCTGGGGCTTTGGAGGATCAAGTCATTCTAAAAGACATTTTTATCATATTTTCGACCATGCTGAACAAAATGGCTATCTCAAAATTTTGATCGGGTGACTTTGGGAAAAAAATGAGCGTGGGAGGGGGCCTAGTTGCCCTCCATTTTTTTTGTTAAATTAAAAAGGTCAATATAACTTTTATTTTCCTTTACAATGAGCCAACCCACTATTTTATTGGACCAGTGGGTCTTTACTATAACCCCTTGGTAAAAAAAAAAAAAAAAAAACAAATAAACACGCAAAAGTGATCTTTATTATGGCAAAAAAGTGAAAATTCCATATTTTTTTAGATAGGTGTTTTAAAACTCTACAGTAGGGTTCTCTTATACGCGGAATATGATGGTGTGATTTTCATTAAGGTTTTATAGCTTTTAGGGGGTCTTTCCCCCTTTTTTCGAAAATCAGCCAAATTTTCTCAGGCACGTAAATTTTGATGGGTAATCTTAAATTTAATGAAACTTATATATTTGAAATCAGAATTAAAATCTGATTCTTTTGATGTATCTATTGGTATCAAAATCCCGTTTTTTAGAGTTTCGGTTACCATTGAGCCGGGTCGCTCCTTACTTACAGTTCGTTACCACGAACTGTTTGATACAGATCGCACACTAAATGAATTTCATACATGGACAAGAAAGCCGGCTCTGCTTATATGGAGAATTTGGTGTCGGGGCTATATCATACAAGTCCCATAGACTTTACTATCCCCGCCTAAACATTTTGGCAGTTACCCTGCATAGAGATGGCATTCCACCAACATAGTGCCTACTGAGGTAATGTTTTCTGTACCTTCCTTTGTCCCAGTGGCGGATCCAGGAGGGGGGGGCGAGGGGGGTAAGCACACCCCTTAGCGTAGTCTAAAGTAGTGTAATTTACTTAATTAACTCAAGTTTGCGTTAATTAAACTTGCTCCTAACGCAAGTTTATCGAATCAACCTCTTTTGCCCCCCCCCCTAAAAAAAAAATTCGGATCAACCTATGTTGCGCCCCCCTAAAGAAAATTCTGGATCCGCCTCTGCTTTGTCCCGCAGTCGGAGGACAATACTCCTTACCAACAACGACATCATCATCATCAACAAGCATATGTTCTTTTGGTCTCTATCTAGAACCTTCCTATATCCTATGGAAAACTGCCTTAAACTTTTCTTAAAGATGTAGATAATCGAAAAATACGCCTTTTCTGCTGCTTTCAAGAACAAAGCAGTCAAATTTTAAATTTAGTAATTTTCTCAAGATTTTATGATTTTTATTTTTGACCAGGTGGACACCCTGTTTGCCACAATTCCTAGTGTCTAACCGATGTAAAAAATAAAAATAACAATAAGCAAAAAAAGATTGGGTGATTTTATTTCTTTCACGATCCATAAAAATTTCTCCGCGATCCGGTGCCAGTTCGTGACTGGCACTTAGGGAAACGCCGTGCCTGCCTACACTACCTGCTCAATGGCAATTAACCCATTCGAGTTCAGTTTTATCCCTGATGGGGTGCCACGATCCTAATTTTTGATTTTTTGAAAAAAATATTAACAAACAAGAATTTAAATAGCAGTAAAATCATGACCGAATTCGAATTACAAATTTTCAAAGAGCTTGTAATATAAAAACTATAACCCTATTAATAAATTGGAATAGCACTAGTTTTCAAACACGACTGGGTTTATTCACCCATAATGTTTGGTAGAGGCCTCTGTGTTCTGTAAATCGCTTGAACGAATTGAAACAACACGTTTTTTATTTTTGTTAGTAAACATAATTAGCAGACATAATTAAACATAATTAGCATAATTAGCGTATTTCCGTCATTAAGTTTTTTTCAACTTAAGTGTGTGGAGATTTTTTGCCACCCTTGAGTGAAAATAACGATTTCAATTGATTTTACTTACAAAGAAAAACATTAATAATTAGCCAAAGAGCATTACAATAATCATCAACTTCAATTGAATTAAGTAGTTCTGACGTGAATCCGATTCATCCTTTCTGTTTATTACGGATTCCTTCCTTTACGGATTCACGTACGCTAAACTAACACGTTCCTTCATTCCTTTGTAATTTTTCTTTGTCTTCTAACTGCAGATTTCGTAGTGGAATGCTTTCATTTGCAATTCAATGTGATTTTTATTATTCCTTGTTCCGTGCCTTTTTCTTTATCTGTTCAGAGTCATTTGTCATTTTGTATAATTTTGAATGCGACATAGATACTAAAATTCATATGAACACTCCTGGTAGAAAAATGATTAATTTTTGCTCTTGAAATATATATAAATATGACGTCAATCACATGAATTTTTTTCAAAATAAAGGCTCTAAACCAACTTTTCCAAAATCGTGAACTACCTAGATTGTCTTTTTTCTCAGGGAAGAAAACCCCAGGGTACCAATTAAAAAAAAACATATGGAACCGTTTTCAAAAAAAAATTTATGCATATATATATATATATATATATATATATATATATATATATATAGTATACATACATACACAGAAACACAGTTGCTCGTTTAAATAGGGTAGATATATTACATAAAAAAAAGCACTTTGTAGAGTGACCGGCAAACATAATATGTAGAATTTACTTTATAACGTCAAGGATTTTAAAAAGCCAAAATGTCCAGTTTCATTCAAGTTTTGAAAATATTTTCCTTGGGAAGGAATAAGGTGAAGCTGTGCCCAGAGGAGGTGGGTTACCGGGTTTGAACCCCTCCAAAATAAAAGATTGTCTGACTCACAAGAACGTAAAAAAAAATGCATATAAACATTTAATATGATTTTTAAAGCTTTTTTGTAACCACTGCCTCCCACCCACCCCCTCCCAAAAAATAGCCCCCCCCCCCAAAAAAAAGAAGATCCTGAAAACCCCTTAGAAGGGGGTCCTTCGAATCAGTATTAGGAACATGAATCTCCTGTGAATTCGATTGGTTCTCTTTTAATCTGATTGATCATTACGAATGAGGTCCACCTTATAAAAAATAAATAAAAATAATTTATCTGAATATATTTTCAACTAGCTTTGAACCAAACCGTTCATGGTGGTGGACAGCAATAAAGATCAACTCTTCTCCGTACTATGAAGTACTTAGAACAAAGGTAATATAAAACAATATAAACATTAGAAGCATTGGACTTTTTAGGTTGATTCTAAATACATAACAACTATTAAGCTTAACTTTTAGAACCGAAATTTATTTTCATACGAAAATTTGTATTATATCGGAGAAAAGGGGAAACAATCCCTAAAAAGGGGTGCAACATTGTTGAAAATTAATCTACAGTGTTTAGTATGCCGGAATAACAATCTCAAACCTCCATTTATAAAATACGAGACTTTGTATTTTACCCGAGAAGGATGGTCAGGTGCTAATTGTTTCAGTAATTTTTTCCTTTAGGGGTTATTGTATCAAACCAGCAGTCGTAAGATATTGGGAAAACAATTTTAGTTAGAGTAACAAACATGTAACTTCGTTTGAAGTTACATGTTTAGATTAAAAGTAGGAATGGGAGCTGAGGGGACAGAAGCACCCCTCATATTCTTAAAAATGTTTGAATGTGAGATAAAACATTGAATATATCTTCTTACTTGCACAAAAGAGGAAGTAAGAAAGGAAGTAAGAAGTGATGTTAAAAACCATGGTGTCGAAAATGTAATAATTATAGTGAAAGTTTTATTTTTGGCAATTTCATTACCCCCTCCCCATCTCCCCCGGAATTTTTTCAAGCCCTTTGTCTTAGAAAATATAAAGGATTTATTCAAAGAGGAGATGTTATATTATAGCGTCCTTTTTAAATAGCAGCCTGACCACATCTGAATAAACCGCCGTTTTTCTGCCATTTCATTCCAGATGAAAAACAACAATACCCGAAAATAAGGCAAATGTTTTCAGCCAGCGAACAAAAATTTAAAGGAAAAAGCCAGGATTGCAGCGGAGCCCCCGCTCTGCCATCTTCAGTCCAAGAAAAAACATATAAAACAAATAGAAAGAAAAACCTTATATATTAGCAGATAATAAACTAAGGTAAAAAACAACCTTTAAAAACTATGGGCTAAAGACCAAGGGCTAGCAGAGATACACCAAGATACAATGCCACTGTAACAATAAAAGGGGAACCGAGGTGAAACTGCAAAATGAATCTCATTTAGTCATTTAACTGTTAGTTTTTTTATTAGCTCTCACATCATCACCGCATCTTATATTGCGCTTCGAAGTTTTTTACGAATTAGAATTTTCATTTTTGGGATGCAATGTAGGAGAGGATCTAGGTTCAACAAGGTTTTTATGAATGGAACCAAAAAAAATCCTCCAACATCCAAATTGAGCGCAATTTTCCTATGAATACACTTTTTTTTATGGCCTCCCCTTGAGCCTTCTTAAAAAAACTACGGCAGGAGATATTTGTCATATGTCATGGAGGTCTATATGTCAGGAGATATTATAACTAATTAATCAAATTAGTTCGATCAAATTAATTTATTAATTTGATTGATAACTTCAATAAATTAATTTATTAATAACTTCAATAAATTTATTTAATGAAGATTAAAAGAATAGAAAAGGTGTAAAAGAACTTGCATTTACCTCTGTTTCTTGCTATAAGCAACCCCGGTAAGGAAGAAAAGAAAAATTCCACCGTCAAGCCACACATCCCCAAACTAGGACAGACTACATAGAATTTTAAATAAACACAACTTAAACGTCACCTACAAAAAAAGAGTATTTCCCAGGAATTGTAAGGGTAGAACGGAAAGATCCGGGAAAACGGTGTATAGAGAGTTCTTTGTCAAATTGGAATGTTGATTATGGCAGAACACACCAGCAGTTGGGGTCAAGGTCAGACGAAAAAAATTCATCCGTTAATATAGCTATGAGCTATGAAGTTCTGTCAACGACCCAGACATTATGAATCAACTTTACACCTCCAAAGATCTTACAAGCCCCGATCATTTTATTGTATTTAACAGTGAAATTGAAGTTAAATGACCGAGGACAACCGCAGTGTTTTAGAGATACTGTCAAAATAAAAAAAGGATATTATAGTACCAGTATTGAAGGATTTATTATAAGTAACTTGCACTTAACAGAGATATGGGAAAATTTTCTTGAGCCCTATTTGTAACCGCCTATCTAATCATCGTTTATTTCGCCCTAAAATTTTAAAATCAGTTCTCAAAAATGGCAGCTCTCAAAAAACCTAGCTGCGCTGATAAATTCAAAAACGAAATCACTTTAAATTGAATGCATAAGTGGGATTATCTTTGTAGTTCTTTCTTCAGATTCAATTTCTTATCTTGATAGATACCAGATAACATGGATAAAATCATCACGATACACAGACAAACAGTCACATTCATCATTTGAATGAAAGAAACAAAACTGAATATTCATCATATTAGGCTCCCAAGTAGTATGGGAGTAAAAAGAAAAAAGAATACAGATCCTTCAGAGCCATCGTTGGCACATAGGGCGTCAAATCGACGTTTGAATTGTTTGGTCTTTTTTACAGGGACGAACCTTAAACATGTCGCCTACACTTGCGGTGGCTGGAATCAACCCCTGGGCCCCGTTTTTACAAACAAAACATCAATCCATTAAGCTGCCGCATGGTAATGATAGTAAAACGAAAATTAATAGATCTTAGACCGGTTGATTCAGGACACATCTTTGCTGGTGGCGTGGAAAAAAAGGACATAGATGGCGAGAAAACCGATGTTTCTCTGTTGTGCATTATACATTTATTTGTCCGTGGTCTTTTGGCACTTTTTACTGTTTGAGCGTGAATGTAGTTTGTTTGGATTCTCTTTTTGTTAAATCGGGTTATTAAGATTTCTTTTTTAATTCTGGCTTTCATTGCCAGGTGCTATTCAAGGTTTGTCTTTTCCCGTGTTTTATTTTTATTTTTTTAGATTTTCTCTTGTGCTGAAGACGATGAAGACGAATTCTCTGCCGAAATATTTCCTTTTTTTCCAAGTTTGATTCACTAGCTGGAAATATTTCCCTTACTTTCGCATCATAGACGGTTTCCTTGGTTTGTGAATAACCTTGTTTAACTTGCGTTAATTAAGCAAATTACACTACTTTAGACTATGTTAGGGGGGGGCCTCGCCCCTCCCCTGGATCCGCCACTATTTCGTTATTAACTAGCCAGTGTGGAATTATTTTTCGTCCCATATAGGGCAGAAAGGTCACCATGCCAAAACTAGTGGATAGCCATTCAATTTGAAGTGTCAAAAAGCCTTATGTATTAATCTATATTTTCGAGGGCACATTCTCATTCGGTAGTACATTGTATGATTAGTCCATCTTAAAAGCACGCTATAATCTACTTTTCATAAAAGCAATCCTAACGGACAAAAATTAAGTTTGTAAAAGAAGCCTTTATTTCAGAAAAGTTAAAGAGCGACAGATAACCTAAACAACCCAAATTTCCTTTGAGTATAGGGGTGCTACTTTCTTTGCTAAGTTTAACTTGCGCTTCACAGAAATATATTCGAATGCGACAAATATAGCCTAACCAGTTGGCAATAGCAAATGTTTTACTTGCCTACTGTCTTTCAGACCATTACAACCGAAAATCAAACCATGCTCAGTATTACCGAAAAACCGTTAAGACTACGCATTGTAGCAAATATACCCACTATTGCAGGAATTCATCCACGGGGCACTGTAATAAAAATAGGATGCGATTGAGTGTGTAGTTAATATTATAGTGCCAGGGAGACTATGGTGTAAAAAGAAGATAGTGAAGTGGGAGACACCCTTGCATAAAAGGCAACATCCTGTTCATTTTCAGTTTTAGCATTGGTCATTAATTTCCCACTGGAAATTTTTTTTATTTCTACTTTAATAGTTATAATAGCCTATTATGGTTTATAAAACATTTAAAGCAAGCGAAAGCTGGGGCTTATTGAAAAATTACAGCATTGAATGTAGAGCAGGAAAGGGTCCCCTGACTCAAGAAAAGAATCCATATATATTTTAAGAAACTAGATAAAGTCATGCCTAAAAAGTTTTAGTACAATTGACAAAGTCATAGAACTTAGAAATCCGTTCAGCTTGATTTGCAAACTACCTCTTGTCTATGGAAGACGGTAGGTAGAAGCAATATCCTACCTTCACAGAGCCTAGGTAGTAGGTGGAGAATTCTACCCAAAAATTTGTCCAAAGGACTCCTTAAAAATATCTGGAAAAATATCCTTCACCTGTTTCAGACAAACCACCGGAAATAAGTCCCCAGATAAACAATATCCTACCTTCACAGAGCCTAGGTACTAGGTGGAGAATTCTACCCAAAAATTTGCCCAAAGGACTCCTTAAAAATATCTGGAAGATTTTGGCATAGGAACCTTCCCTTCACCTGTTTCAGACAAACCACTGGAAACAAGTCCCCAGATAAACACCCTCAAATTTTTAACTACGTAAGAAAACGAAAATTAAAAAGTTGGAACGTCCAAGTGAACTTCAAGCTAAGAGGAGGATGGCAACAAGCCCACAGACCGTCCCAGTTAGGGCCTTGAAAGTATAAAATACAACAAGAACCTTCTGTAAGTTCTTTTAGAAAATTTCTTTAGATGTGCAATGGGTTGTGGCCAATGACAAGTAAATTCCTGCCTCTAGTTCTTAGATATAAAATAAATGAATGCCAGTAGTATTTTGGAAATTGCATAATCGTACTGCGTTACCAAAAAAAGTGTTTCAAATCTATCCAATGTGAAATCAAATATCCCAACTTATCAAGAAAGAAAAACAGAAAATATAATAATACTTCTATAATAAGTTAAAAGTACACACAAAAATATAAAAAAAAGAACAAACTAAAAATCGCCATAAGGAAAACTCGACTACACTATCTGTTTAATTGAAAAGTACACATCAAGAAAAAAAAGTGAATCGCCAGACAGCACTGATGTAAAACCTTTTTACAAATAAGAGAATCTGGCTTCATTTTTTTTTTTTTTTTTTTTTTTTTTTTTTTTTTTTTTTTTTTTTTTTTTTATATATATATATAGCAAATTGGTAAGTATTGGTAAAACAGCAAAAATAAAGGCAAATTATATGATGATGGAGATAACTGTAACCACATGACTACAGCATAAAAATTCAATGAGGCATAGAGGATATCCAAAAAATTCAAAGGTAGTCTCAGTGTGTTCGATGGCTAATAGAGACCAGATGCTAAAACAAGCAGGGTTTCAAGGTTTTGAGAAAAAAAACCTACTTAAAATAAAAAACCAAAGTTTAATCCGCTCTTCCTGCAAAATCCTTGGAAGAAGCATAAGGTATTCGTCTTGATCATCGACGATCAAAACAGCTCATTCGTGCAAAAAAAAAAATGAACATATTAAAATACATTGAAATTTCGTGATAAATTAAAATATATTACGGAAACGGCAGGGATTTTTCGGGATGTTCCTTTGATCACGGGGCTTCAAATTCTAATGGGGGATAAGGTTGAATGGAAGAGGCCCAGAGGGGTGGGGTTGGAGTTTGGTACTTGGTCTCTTTTGGAGCAAAAAATTCACGTAAAAAGTAGCCTATACCTATGACAATGGTCGACAAAGTGCGGCTACTAAGCAGCATGCAGCTCAGGAACAAATATCCACAAGCTTTCACAGAAGTCGCACCAAGGGTATCATTCGGTTGTTGACTGCAGGGTGCACAGCAAAGGAGGATTCATGGGTTTGTACAAGCCTGCTTACTACTAGCGAGCAGGAGTATTTTCACTATCCTCAAATTTTCGGGGAGTCACCAAAATGTTTAGAATTAGCATAATTTGTGGGATGGTACGATCTCAAAATTATTTGTAAAAGCCAAAAACCACAGCGACCGGAGGAAGGAGGGTGGAAGCTGGCTTTTTGATCGACAAAGAACCGGCAAAGCCAGTTCTTTGTCTATCAACTGGCAAATCTTTCTGCCTATTTAGCTAGCTGCAAGAAGCTGGCTTTGTCAGCTTTATGTCACCTCCCTCCAGAGATTACAAACTAACGATATCTTAAACAGATGATTGGAAGAAGGGGATGATATAATTATTGAGGTTGTTGGTGTTGAACTGTAAATAGTTGATAAAGGTTCTTAATCGTCACTGGGTTTTCATTAGAGCTTGTGCTTGTACGTGCAGTTGCCAAGTGATTGCTTAGCATTTGGTGCATTTGCTCTTCAATAGTATTCTTCACAAGGAGACGATGAACCACAGTCTCTCTAAAATAAAGAAGAAAAAAAAACAACGATTAACCAAAACCAAACAGAATGAAAAAAAAATCAGTACAAGATATAAAATTACAGACAAAAAAGGAGGTTACTAAAAAAAAAAAAAAAAAAAAAAAAAAAAAAAAAAAAAAAAAAAAAAAAAAGCGTACTTTGTCTAATCCAAATGCTAAAGATCATAATGTGCCAGATGTAAGTTTTATAGTAAAGGGAAAACAGAAAAAAAAAATCGGGGTAAAGTATTTAACAACATATATTGATGACCGGCTGTCTGACCAGAACTAGCTTTTTAAGACGTACCCTCAGAATGGTAAAAAAAAAGATGGATCCATCGATCAAGCATATCCTGTTTAGGGGTCTAGGATATTCGTCTTTGTTAGAAAAACAAAATCGAGCAACATTACATAATGTGAGAATTACCGCGGTTTATTTTGTTTGCCCTAATTCATAAGGCATAATGTAGGATCTTAAAAATAAAGAGTTATAGCCATCCATTTATACTCAATACAATTGATGGATCAGTCAAGATCCTTTGAAGCTTCTCGTTTTAACAAAAGCGAAGCTATTAACATTGAAAATTAACTGTGGCTGTATTTCATAGACCTAAAAACCCTCCTTTGCACAAACAAGTGTTGGCTAATAATAGTATGCTAGTGTGGAACAAATTTTCACTTGTTCTGTGGAAAATTAATCAATCGCAACATGAAAAAGAAAAAGAAAGAGCATATAAAACAAAACTAAGCTATAAGAAAGAATAATGGTGCAATAAATGAAAATATCAATAGCAATTTATAGATTTAAATGGAGCTTTACAAATTCAACCACCTAACGTTGGAATGCACCAAACGAATGACAGCCCCGTGCCAGAATTGTAAGTACATACCATACTTTTGAAGATGCAACCAGCGGGTGATAACGAACTGAACATCAGACGTAGTAGTGACTTATGATGTCAGAACATCGTAAGCATTACGACAAGCAGTCAGATAAATGGATAGGAGACATTAAAGCATTTCGCAGTTTCTCATGAATCCATGCAAAAATAAAAGAAGCACATTCAAGTACGTAAACTAATCTGAGATTCAAAAAAGGGGTTTAACAGCAGCTGCACTTTAAATAAGATTCCCAGATTTCTGGTAATCTTAACTTTTATTGATTGCATTAACGCGGAATATGTAAGGCAACTCTCATCAAGAAGAATGAATACCTGGAAAAGTGTAGAAAATCTAAAAAACAAAACACTTAAGACTTGGAAACATTAAGAGCCAAAGAGTTCACATCAAGCAACGAAAGAACTCTCCCAAATAACACAAGAAGCTTTGTGTCCAGCAGAGCCTGGCCAAATGCTGCCATAGATAACTTACTGTCGTCGGCGAAAGCAACTAAACTATCATCAGAATTAGACCGAAATCTAGACTTTTAATTTATATAGATGATTTCCCAAATGGTTTTGACTGTTCACGACTCACACAGTGGTATCTGTTGAAGCTAAAACCCCTTTATTGTTAATAGAAAATTTAGTGATTGAAATGAATTCAGTTCTCCAGAGGTTTTCTCGTAATTGTTTAGCTCCAAATTTGTCAAAGACGTAATTGTTGAAATTGGAATTGACGAGCTAGTTATTTCTGGAAGTAGAATCAGAAGGGTTAAAACATATAGATAGTTGGGAACTATTCTCGATGATCAATAGGGTATCTGATCGTAGTCATTCTGATCAACAGCGTATAAAAATAGCCCAAAATTTAGGTTACATAGAATAAAATATGCGTTTCCTTCCCCAATTATTATGATTCTTTATCATCCATTAATAGAGTCATACTTAAAATATTGTCCAATTATTTACTTAAATACATTTCCTACTCATTGTAAGCTTCTCCAGGTAATACAAAATTAAGCTATAAGAATTCATGGAACTTTCCATCATCGCCCTAAAAGACCTCAACGTCTTTCGGAAACAAAAACTCTCTTCATATTTTTTAACATATTAGGCTTTAGTCACTCCCCCCCCCCCCCAAAGAAAAAGAACCTTCATAGCAGTGATCTATGAATTCCTGTGAAATATATGTATAACTAAAAAAAAAGCTTGGCCAGCTCTTTATCTGCAAAAAAAAAAAAAAAAAAAAAACTGAACCTGATAAGTGAACGTAACTTTGATTATATGATTCGAATAGTAGCTGGATTTGGACTGAATAAGGAGTATGGTGGCTTAAACATTTTATTAGGATAGATAAAGCTCTCAAAATGGTCCGCTACTAGGAAATAGAATGGCTAGAGAGGACAAGTAAGAGAAGAAAAAGAGAACGAAAGATTAAGAAATGACAAAATTATACATATTTTAAATTGTAAATATTCAACGAGGGTGTGGGGCAATAGATTTCATTACCTAGTTTGACCAATTCGATGGACACGTCCAATTGCTTGCAATTCACTACCTGGATTCAGGATGGGTTCAAAGAGGAACACATGGTTTGCTTCAATCAAATTTAGCCCATTTGCACCAGAATGCACAGGAAGTAATAAGGCTTTAAGTTCTGGATCATGCTAGGAAAGAAAACAACAATGTATTTACATAAATATTAGAAATTAAAGAACTGTGAAAAACAAGACACGAAAGCCAAAAAGAGACCACTCCAGGGTAAAGATAAGTTTCCAAAAATAAGCTAAATATCTTTTAAGACCAAAATAAAATCTGGATTTATCTCTGCCTTGAAAAATACAGGAAACAATAAACAAATTTTTTTGACAAACTCATTTTCAAAATGAACTAAAAAGTAGAAAATAGTTTTTTACTCGTTAATTAATGAATACAAGTGAAAGGAGCACGAAACGGATTGGGCTTTTCATAACGTAGATAACAAATAGATCTAAGTTATAAATGTATAAAGGAAAAAAAGTCGGTGAGTTGAGGAAAACGAGTTAAAAAGATTAAGTTGTGTAAAGCCCAATCCGTTTGACCCCCACCCTCTTCACTGATATTCATATATTGTACAAAAAAAAAATATATTTAATGTTTTCGAGTTTTTAGTCTTCTCTAAGACTAAAAATCTTTAGTTTTCTCTAAGACAAAAATTTGTCTTGGTTAAGATTCGAGCCTAAGTTACCGCGGCCGCAAACAAGTGTTCTTACTGCTGCGCTATCAAGTCTTGCATAATTGCGTTTGTCTTATAATTTTTGTTGTGCCCACTAATTCGTATATGGTATTTTGTTTATACGAGGGGAGCATACAAGATGAGAAATTTATAAGTTGTATTCTTGTACTGTCATTGGAAGTGCATATAGAATTCGGAAGCAATTGAACACTCGGAAGTGATCGAAAAATGGCTCAAAATTTTACAAATTTATGTGACAAAAGTATTAACAAATTGGTGAGTGGAGAAAAAAAGTTAATAAGGTACTTTCCCATTATATGTTCCTTTCTAAAAAGTCAAGTTTGGTTAATGATAATGAAATAAAATAAAATAGGATGAATATATAATAGTTTATAAAAAAAATTTGCGCTATATATTTGCACATTAGGGGGGGGGGGGGAGGGTAAAGCATTGCATATATTAAATACGTAACCTAACCTAGGTACCTACCCCCCTCCCTAGATCCAAAAAAAAAACAGTTTAAATATCGTATACGAAACGAAAACCACGCTATGCATGTCCATTACTCTATAGCGGTGTCTTGAATTAACCCGCCAAAAACGGGTTTTTTGTAACTGGTTTCCTTGTAAAGGACCATATGATGGGAAATTACCGTTAATAATAATAATAAAAAAAAGATATACAACTTTTAAAGAATAACGTTTCGTTTTACTTTTAAAGGACCAACTATTAAAGGATATAAATTTACTTTTAACTTAAATAAATTTAAAGTTACTTTAAAAAAAAAATAAAGAAAATAGACAGGGAGTGTACGCGAGAGACAAAATGTGTCCATTAGAATGGGAATAATCTTAAGAAAAATCAAAAGAATTACTCCAAATTTGTGCTTTCTTTGCGAAGAAGTATTAACATTTCAATCAAAGTGTGATGTTTGCTTAGATACTTTTGTTCTAATTTAATTTATAATATTTGCTTTGCTTTATTTTTTCTTCTCTAAAATTTAGTTTTTCCTAATAATGGCTACACAAAACTAATTTTGGGTATTGAGTTATTTTAAGGTCTTTCTATTTGTCAGACAATATATCTTACCTGATCTTTTCTTATGGTTTTAGGACATCCCGTAAAACGTGTATAAATGTAATCAGTGTATTAATTTACGATAAGGAAAGTTTATTTATTTAGTTAATTCTGCTAATATCTGCGTGAGCAACCAAGGTTATCTTCATCGGAAACTTAAAAAATTAAGCCGCAAACACCCCTATTTACCACTAAAAATACTGGATACCATATATCATTCTGCCCTGTTCTTTTATTTGCATAATACCTTCTACATTTTGTTTTTACTGTATTATTATTGGGCTATTTTAATATTGGGCTATTACTATGTTATTATTGTTTTTAACCCCGAACAGTCTAGACAAAGAAAATGACTTCAGAGGCTCGTGGGCTGGAGCCATTCCAAGTTACTGACTAAATTAAGAACAAGTAACATCAATTTAAAGGTACCAAAGGGCGCTACCATGGAACTATCCTTCTTCATCTGTTCCTAGGCTTCAACTGCATAACTTACTTACTTAGACTAAAGTATTCCCAACGGTGCCTCTCTACGATGACCTATACAGTGCTGAAGACCAAAGATCGTCCATTGACGATCTGAACAGCATAGCATCCCTCTCAAGTTGTAGGCCTACCGGTTCCTTTTTTTCGTCCAAACCTTCTAAAAGGAGGAGGGACCCAACACCACATATCGTGAGGGAGTCAACCTTTGCCCATGCACATCATGTGACCCCAGTAGCCCCATTGACTACTTGCAATTTTATCAGTCAAAACAATTGTTTCGTTTTTTACGAATCAGAGTTTGTAATCTTGTTATTATAACATAAGAAGCATCTAACGCAGTTATTATAAAACCCTTGGATTCGCTTTTCGAGCTGCTTAGTTAAAGCCCAAAATTCATATGCGTACTTCATTACTGAGATGACGTTCCAATTGAACATCCAGAGCTACAGTTTCAAAGAGTAAGGTATAGTATTCCACGCGTTTCTAGGTTTCTTTAAAAGCGCTTCCTGCGTATGTAATACGAGTGGTAATTTCACTTTTGAGGCTCCCAAAGTACTTAAACTCTTCAATCTCCTCAAGCACTCCAGTTCCGACTTGACATAGGAGGGGGGAGGGGGGGGGGGGTAATTTCTTTTCATTATTTCTCACGATTTGTTTCTTCCGTGTACTAATTGTCATTCTGGCTGTCTCTGTTTTATTTTGGAGTTCAGTGATTTTCTGCTGTAGTTTCTCTTGTAAATGAGACAATAGATTAATGTCGTCTGCAAATTCCCGTCACACAGGGCACGGCTCTGGTTCGGTCGGACTCCACTTGTGATGTTGTACATTCAAAGGATATAGTCTATAAGGATGGCAAACAGCACTGGGGACAGAATACATTCTTGGTGAACACCAAACTTTACAGTAAAAAAATTGGTAAAATCCCCACCAGCGTTTACGGCACATATTGTTCATCGAACACTGCAACAATGGTACACAAAATCTTGTTAGAGAAACCATAATACCGCCAAATTTTCCATAGGATTAACAGGTCCAAAGCCACGCTTCTCATCTCTTAGTATTGTGTCAACTTTGACTGAATAAGGTTCACTAGAAACTAGGCAGAGGACTTTACTCCCTACAGATCATAGTGTAATTCCAAATACATTCCCATCAATTGTCACCCCGCAATTTATCACAGTCGACAGTTCCAAATTTTCTGAATAGCTTGACAATTACCCCTATTTCTTCCAAGCAGGAGGAATGCTCTCTATTTCCCATATATGGGTGAGCCTCTCATGAAGGGGTTCCACCAGTACTCAGGCTCCATATTTCAAGAGTTCACGGTAGAAATAAATCAGACTGGAACTAAATAAGAAACAATTTAATTTTTTTTTTAATTTCACACATTTTCAAAAATGATAAAAAGGCTTTGTTTTTTGTTACGATCTTTACCAGAACTAAATCATTGGCTATTCCAGCCACCACCAGAAAAAAAAAATGGCCAGCACTGCTTCTGGCGTTTTCCTTTGTCTATACTGTATTTCGATAATTTTTTTAAGTGGCTTTCGAAAAATAAACAATTAAATTAACTAAAATTCAAACTTTTCAATTTAGAATATGTGCTTCTTACCTTAAATCTATGAAGGTTTTCTTGGAATTTGCTTGAAGTAAGAAAACAATGGCTTATCCCATTCATTTCAAGGGCATTACTGATTATTGTTAGATTTGCATCCCACTAAAAAAAACACATTAATAAAGAAGACACAACACAAAGCTACATTAAAAAATATAGCAAAAATAAAACAAGTACGTACAATAATAAGGTGACTGACTGTACTAAAAAACTGTAATATAAAAGTGTGTTATTTTATATTTTCTTTGTGCTTATAAGGAATACAGTAAAAATGTATCGTTATTTCTGCAGAACTTTTTACGCAATATTGAGCTTTCTTAATTTGAATGTCGATATTTCATCCTTTTGTATATTTTTGGTCCTAGTTTTTGTTTGCTTCATCTAAACGAAACACCTGGCCTGATTTTTGGATGACCCATTGTATATTAACAATTATCACTGGAATAGATACAGAATTTACAAAAGCATAACTTATTTTTTCAGACCTCAGGGTCTTACCACAAAAATAACTATTTAATTCACAAGCTTCATACCTCTCTGTCTCCTTTGTATAAAGTCTATGATTAGCGTTTTTGTTCAATGAAGTCAAGTTCAAGTCAAGCTCATATACAAGAGACAGCAGTCTAAGGTTATATCTAATATTTATGTTCCCTAAAAAATTGCTCAAATCAACTACATTAGTTTAACAATCCTACTAAATCCTCAAATTTCTTTTTTAAGCAATATTGTTCAGCAACACCTGGAACTAATAATCTTCAAATATACCAAAATGTACACACACCCTAGAATTTCTATTTGAATTTTCGTTACTTTGAAGTTTAACAAGGATGAACTTTAATTTGCTACCGTTTAACTTCAGAAGAATTTCAGTCTTAAAGGAAAGACGAATTTTTTGCTTAGTTTAGACTTTGGCCAACACAGAAATTCTGTCTGGAGAATGGGAGCTAAAGCTAAGGTTTCACTCTGACGAGGGACAGTTTCACTTATTCCTGTGTTTCACTTACTTTTTTACTAACTTGTCAAAAAAAATTCAAATACTTATTTAAAATGAGCCAATTAAGCATTTTTATAGCACTCGTTTGCCAAGAATCAGTTTCTAAACTGGAAAAATACCGGTATTTACAATTATTTTGGTAATACAAGTTCTCTGGGAAGAAAGCGGTGAAGCCCCCTTTCTCCTGTATATGTCCCTGTATATATAATTTATTCTAGAAAATATCGAGCTAGAAATATCATATTTAGGTAAATATTTATTATAGTTTCATGTAGATATTCTTTATAATTTATTTCTTTTCTAATCACTACGATTTATATTTCATGGGATGTAGTGACACCTCTATGGTCTATTGTTATTAAGAAACCATGTTTTAATTCTTTTTTTTTAATCCTTTAGAGAATTGTTTTTTATTCTTCTCCTTTTACGTTTTCCGTAAGAGGTTTTTGTAATCTCAAGCCCTTTTTTCAATTTTGTAATAACTCTTTCGAGGCCCTTTTAACTTTGTGATTACTTTTTTTTGTCTTTCGTGTTTTTATCATGGCCTATTCTTTTATTCCACTTTCTTACTCCGGAGTTTCTCAAATTATCAATAATTTACTTTTATTCAATATTGTTCCGCTTTTAACCCCTATATTTTAGACCCAGCTCATGTTTTTATAAAAGCTATTAGAGTAAAAAATTCGCATAAACTTTGAATCTCCTTATACAAAATGAGAAGACTCACTGTTGAGAATATTAGTGACTTGGAATCTGGTTCTTCTTTTTTCAAATTGAGCATCTCTCGAACCAGAGCATCCACTTTTGTAGAATGTGAACCTTTCACTTCTATTTGCAAGCTTTTATCCCCTTCATCTGCTCCAGTATACACATAGGATACGTCCTCAAATAAACAAACTTGACGACAATAGGGACAAGTAATAGATAGTCCCGAAGCAGGCAACCTCTCCTTTAATGCCCGTATGCATTCCATACAGTAACTATGACCGCAAATTAATACTGACCACTGAAAAAAAGGTGAGAATTCTATTTAAGGAATGGGAGGTTAAAACGGACAGTCAACTATAAATAAAAAGAACAAAATAGCTTACTTGATGATAATATATCGCTCAGAAATACGTCTTAGGACAGCAACTGGTACAAACCAGAAAAAAATATAAAACAATACTAAATAAGCAAAAAAATGTACTCATGGCTGCTCTTAATTGCAAAAAAAAAAAAAAAAAAAATAAATGAAGGCATGGAATCGATTTGCTTTTTATGAACAAAACAACATTTGCTAGTAAAGATCTGTTTGTGCAGGTTCATTAACATTAATGTGAATTTCTTATACTACACACAGAGATAACTATTTATGAACATATATTGACTTCAAAAGAACAGAACTATTTATATAATTTAGGTTCCTTCAGTCATTTCCCCTTCAACTACAGCCTCCAGACCTTGGATAGTACAATTCTTATTTATATAACTGTATCTAATGCCACAACTAATTATCAATTTGCAGTTCTTCCTTAATATATATAAAAAAAGATTCTACTGAAAGTAAGGAGGAACATTGAAACTTAAAACGAACATAAATTATTACGTATATGAGGGGGCTGCCCCCTCCTCAACACCCCTCTCTTCACGCAAATGTTTTTAAGTACTTTTAAAAAAGAAATTGATTCTAATTACACGGCTTTTGTGTTTCAGGAATCGTTCTTAAGAATTGGGACAAAAGATCGAACCTTTGCGTAAATAGTGGGGATTTGAGGAGGGGGCAGCCACCCTTCATATACGAAATAATTTCAATTCGTTTTAATTTTCAATGTTACGCCTTACTTTCAGTAGAAAACTTACTTTTTTAAATTTAATTTGTCATCGTTTTTCAAATAATCCCAGGAAATCCCTCCTCCCTCCGTGGAAAATCCCCCGTTATAATTTCTCCACAGGAAGTTCCTCCCACGTAAAATTCTTCTCCCAGAAAATTACCCCAGGACAATTCCATCCTCGCTGCGAATTACCCCCCCCCCCCCAGAAGATTTCTTGCTTCCGATTTCACCTAAAAATGCTCCTTAGCATATTTTCATTTGAAGAAACACTTGTTTTTTATTCAACTTATGATCGTTTTTCAGTTAATGACGGAATCTCCCTCTGTGTAAAATTTTTCCCAAAAATCACCCCCCCCCCCAACGGGAAGTTTCTCCCACAGAGAATTTTTCTTGGTGATAATTCCCCCATGGACAATATCTCGCGTGGGATATCCCCCACCATGTAGAAACACCCCAATGAAATCTTACTCTGCTTAAAATTTCCCCCGGAAAATTCCCCCAGAGCATCTCCACATGTAAAACGGAGTTGCCAACTGGAAAGCAAAACAAATTAAACGAATTTCGTGTATGAATTCTGGTAAATCCCCCAGTGTAAAATTTCCGCTCGAAAACTCATCGCCGGAAACTTACATCCCAATGAGAAATTCTCTCCATAGAAAATTCATCCCACGAAAATCCTCCCCCCCTGAAAAATATTGGTATACTTCCCAATAATAAATACTATATGTAAACAATGGGCAAATTTAATAACTTGCGGTCCCTCCTCCGGAAACTATGGGGGGTCAGGTCATCCCCAAGGACATAGTTATTGGACTTTTTTAAATATACTGGGTAAAATGGCTATCTAAAAATTTTGATCAGACGACTTTTGGGGAAAAGTGGGGGAAGAAGGAGTGCTAGTTGCCCTCCAGCTTTTTTGATCATTTAAAAAGGACACTAGAACTTTTAATTTCCGTTCAAATGAGCCTCTCCCAATCTTCTAGGACTATACCGATTACCCCTGGGAAGAAAAACGAAAAAAATAATAATAAAAAATAAAAAATAAACATCCGCGATCTTTCTTGAGGAAATTTTTTTTACAAAATTCCACATTTTTAAAGATAGGAGCTTGAAAGCTCTGCAGTTGGGTTCCCTGATACGCTGAATCTGACGGTGCAATTGTCAGTAAGATTGCTTCACTTTTGGGGGATGTTTCCCCCTTTTTCGAAAATCAGGCAAATTTTCTCAGGCTCGTAACTTTTGATGGGTAACATTAAAGTTAATGAATTTTATATATTTGGAGTCAGCTTAAAAAGTCAATTCTTTTGATGTATCTACTGTTGTCAAAATTCTGTTTTTTAGAGTTTCGATTACCATTGGGCACAGTTGCTCCTTACTTACAGTTAATCACCACAAACAGTATGAAAGAAACACTTCACTTTCAAGGGTGCTTCGTTTTTTTTTTTTGGAGAGAGAGAGAGGAGGGGGCGGCAGATCAAACTTGCCATTTCATAATTTATAGTAATCATAATTTATGACTTAAACGGCTTCACAAAACCCTTTTCAGCTTGTACCCCCCCCCCCAAAAAAAGAAGATTATAAAACAAGATTTTATTTTAAAATGAACTAAAAAAAAAATCAAATTTTGTTTCAAAATCGGGTCGATCGCAACATATTTTATAGCTTTTTAAATATGACTTTTCATGTCAAAGCCAGCCGAAGCTTTCATTTATAGTCGTACAGACTTTCAATTTTTACGCGTAATAAGAAAAAAACAAATGTTTTCTTACTTTTTGGACCATAATGAGAGAGAGGAGGGGGTGTGATAATTCCTCTAAAGGTTATGGGAGCACAAAGGCCATTGAAAAACGTCCCCCCCCCCCAAAAAAAAAACGTAAAGCGTTTCTGTCAAGAAAGAACAGCAAGAAAACTAGGAAAAAATTATATTCCTTTTTTTTCAACCACAAATAAAAATTAAGAAAACTATTAAAAGAATATTTAAAAAAAAGAGCTTAGAATGCGCTAAAAAGTAAAACAAAATTTTGTTTGAAAGAGCGGGTCAGTCGCGACATATTTTATTAGTGCGGGCGAAAAGCACCAAAATACTTCCGTGTTTGAAGAAAGCACCAAAATTGGCTTAGATATACATTCGAGCAGGCTCTTTAATATGGCTCGATTACAGAAGCGAAATTTTTCCTCGGAACGCCGCTAGGTGGCTTGAAATCCAAGGTGGCGGACGAAAATACGAGCTTATCAAAATGAGAAGACATGGCGGTTCAAATAGGCTAGTATGGGGTAATTGATGGCAAAGGTTCAGAATATGAGCTTGAGAATTAACCCTAGTTTCACCATAGTGCCGTTGGGTGCCTCAAATCCAAGATGACGGCTCAAAATATGAGTTTGTCAAAATGAAAAGATACGACTGGTCAAAAAGGCCAGTATGGGGTAATCGATGGCAGAAGTTTCGAATATGAACGTAAAACTAGCCTGAGTTGTGCCGTGGTGTTCCTAGGTGCTTCAGATTCCAGACAGCGGTCGAAAAACA
Organism: Artemia sp. Qi Xiang Cuo; assembly: GCF_049724085.1. Classification (NCBI taxonomy): domain Eukaryota; kingdom Metazoa; phylum Arthropoda; class Branchiopoda; order Anostraca; family Artemiidae; genus Artemia; species Artemia sp. Qi Xiang Cuo. Next base: position 43,361,423 of record NC_142795.1, read on the forward strand.
TAAGTTTTGTTAAAACAAGAAGTAATGACTTCAAATAGACGGTTTAGGAGCAATCGATACTTCAGGTTCTGAAAACGCACGTATATGCACATAAATAGCTGTGCCTTAGTTGTACCGTTGACCCGCTTGATGTCTAAAATTAGTTGACCCGTTGACCCACTTGGGGTTTAAAATCGAAGATGGCGGAAGAAAATGTCAGTTTTCCGAATCGCACGAGGTTAATGATCCAGATATAACAGGCTAAAGTGGACTAATTAATGCAGCAATATTAAATATCGTTCTGTCATTCCGACATACGCCTAAGTATGAGACCAAGACGCGTCCAATTTATGGCCTTTGTTTACATTTGCTAAACCAAAATCAGCTAAATACTTGTTAACTTTTCATCTCTTTATTTATTGTAAATGAATCATCAGACGCAAAACGGACGGATTAAAGCATTTAAGAATTATAATTTTATCTGGGACACAAAGAGATCAATCGAATCTTCTGTTAAAAAAAAATAATCACATGTTTAACAATTAAAGCAGTTTGATTTGCACCAGCATAGTGGGCTACAGTTAAGGTCAAATTTCCTGTGGCGGCACCTTCTTTCACACCCTTTTTGCAACCACAACGCACTGTCTCGAAACAAACTTTTGACGCTGGCGGAAGGGAACCTAACCAATTGGGAAGCCACTTTCCATCGGTACCTCTGACCCAGCCAAATCAGAAAAACTGGGAAAGGTGGGTGCTGATTCCAGGCTGTGATTCCAATATGACCTGACTGTAGTGCAGCTCTAAGGATATGTTGTAAAAGTGAAGCACTAGCTGGAGGAAGCCTCTGCATGTTCTTGGTCTTTCGTCGTAGAAAGGTTTCTTTCCTAAATTCACTCACGTCGTCGCAGTCTTGTTTTACGTTGTATGTCTTTATGACAAAGCGCTCAAGGTCGTGTACTTGCAGTTCTGTCACTTGGGAAGGCTGGTTTGTCAGTTGAAGGATATTCTCCGTCAGTCCTAGCATATTTTGCCAAGTCGCAAAGAACTGCCTCTTTGAGTGGTGGATAAAAGAAGACACGGTATCACATCCTGTAAACGCGTGGAAGAACGAAAGTGCCTGTGATTTCGTCAGCCTCAGGGATCAAACTATTTCGTGAATTGGAACATATTTTGGGTTGGTACCGACACAAAACGCAATAAATAGTTCGGATACTCCAATGCGATCAAAGCATGAGATCGCAATCACAATCACGTCTGTGTCCATCGTTCGTATGAGAATCGACACATGTCCTTGTAAGACTGCGTCACAAGCGTGAAGCAAAAGGGGGGGGGGGTGTCAGCCTTTTCGTGTGAACATAACTGGATGAGGTTCTGCTCTTCGAATGCCTGGTTGGGTATGCACGTGTTTCCAGTAGTGCAGAATACTCGTTTTGACGTTGGAGACATTTTCACGACAGCATGGGACAGCAGGTTAAACAAGTTTGTTTTGTTGGCATCTACTTGCAGGAATTCTTTCCCCTTCAATGGGATTTGTGTGTTCGGAACAACTTTCAGTCGTGAACCCTTGCCTCTCTGACTTCTGACAGACGACTTTAGACTATCTAATTTGTAAACATCGAATACGAGGTCAAATCTCTCGACATATCTGAGCTGATACTCTATCATGAGAAAAAAACACGTTTTCTGCATTCTCTCCGAAGGTCGTCGAATTCCTTGGGTTCAACATTTGCACCACGGCACCTCCGTCTATCAGTTTCGCTGTATAATTTGGAACGTTAACCTCAGCAACTAGGGTTAAGCTGATTCAGACATCTGCAAGTTCAGCCTTGTTGCCAACACGAATCTGGCCATCAGACGTCAAAGCCGGTGGATACTGACTTTTTCGTGATTGAAGAAGGCGTCCATATCGCCTCCTCGAGGAACACAACCCACGTAAAGTGCTCCAAACCGTGATACATCATATCTAGCAGCGCTGAGCTGAGTTTTCGCTGAGGTTGGTCTTTTCTTCTTACCAAGTAGTTTTAGTTTAGTTTAGGTTAGTTTTATGTTCATATTCGGAACTTCTGCCGTTGATTACCCCAGACTATCCTATTTGTTTTTTCATTTCAACAAACTGGTATTTTCGTCCGCCATTTTGAATTTGAGGCACCCAGCGGCACTAGGGTACCACTTAGGTTATTTTTGCGTTCATATTCAGAACCTATGCCATCGATTAGCCATATCTGAACGGCCATGTCTTCTCATTTTGACAAACTCGTATTTTCGTCTGCCATTTTGGATGTGCGGCACCTAGCGGCACTACGGTACAACTTAGGTTAGTTTTTTTTGCGTTCATATTCGAAACCTATGTCATCGATTAACCCATACTAGCCTGTTTGAACGGCCATGTCTTCTCATTTTGACAAACTCGTATTTTCGTCCACCGTCTTGGATTTCAAGCCACCTAGCGGCGTTCCTAAGGAAAATTTCACTTGCGTAATCCAGCCATATTAAAGAGCATGCTCAAAAGTACATCTCAGCAAATTTTGGTGCTTTCCTGAAGCACAGAAGTATTCTGGTGTTTTTCGACGCTTTTTGCCCGCACTATAAAACTTTCCAGGGATGAATTTATATGTCAAAGCCGACCAGAGATTTCATTTTTAGTCACATGAAATTTTAATTTTTCCGGTCGCAAGAAAAAAACATTACTTTTGGATAACAATTAAGAATACAATTACCCAACACAAAAAATTTGAAAAGAAGAAAAGATGAAAGCATGGAATATGAACACTTGAAACAGAAATGAAAATTTTGGGAAATACAAACATTTTCATTTGCCATTGAAATTCGAATTCGATTTGCACAAAATTGAATGTTTAAGGGGGGAAACATTTGTAATACAAGGCATTTAGCGCTCATGATGTAGTTTCATAGGGGATTAGGACGAATTAAAAAAAACAGAGTAAAAGTCTATTCATATTTTGATGTAAGAGTAGAAAGAGGGAACCGATTTGAAGATATGATTCTATAAAATTCATGATATTTTTATGGCTCGGGCCCAAAGTCATGTATTTGCCTTAATCCAGAGAACGCAATTAAATACAAATAAAGATATCGCAGAGTAGAAAGTACCAGTTATATATCTCGCATCCTTTTTATATACACTCATATATTAAAGAAAATTCCCATACTCAGGTATGTGTATTTTTTTCGTAATTCTAAAATTTAATAGATTAGGTACTCAGACAAACAAATGTAAATTGGCAAATCTTAAATCAAAATGGAAAAAGTGATGCAAGACAAGAGACTGTTTTAGGCAACATAAAACGAACATAAAATATTATCGCATTGAACCCAAAGATGAATATGTGACAACAACCTGCAGAGCCAGTATGACGCTACGATCAAAATCAAAGTCCAAAAGTAAATAGACTAGATGAAAAATACATCTATATAGTCTAAGACTTGAACTCGAACTTTAACTTTTAGCAGAACCAGGTGTTGTTCATCCAATCTGGCATCTGAAATTCAGAGGTTTCGTCTGAATTTGTTTAGCCGTTTCTCCAGAATCACGGCGATTGAGTTTGCAGATAACAGCATTGACCTCCATTTTGATTCAAAGGATTGGCGAAACCAGGATTTGAACTCAACTCATATTTGTATAATTGCTAATACTTGTACGTCAATATTTGTAATGGAATAATTTTTAACAGCAAGCATCACACTGCCCTTGTTTATAAAACCTGGCAAAAGACCAAGTTCTTTCCAATTCTAATCCCCTCACGATGTCTAGATCTATTGGCTATATTTTCCTATTCATAAATTCTTCAAGAGAAAAACACTGAAGATTTTGAATCCAAAAAATTAATTAAAAAGACAAATAAATTTAGAGCTAATCTGCTAAACTAAATTGTTTTAAGTTTATTAACAGTGTTTGTGTTCAAGCACCTCGTACTCCTTCTTGTACTCCTTCCTCCTTAAATCCGCACGTATTACCACTTTAAAAGAAAGGAGAGCAAATTTGTCTGCGTTTTGCTAAATCATATCTAATCTTCCTACTGAGGATATCTTTCCCGATTTACACGACCCCATTAAACCCCGACTCCCCCGCTCAGCTTCCTTGGCAATTCTAACGTATTCACCGATCCATACCGTTACTGAGAGGTTCCGGAAAAGTTTTGTCCCCTGTATTCTGGAGCACCAAGATAATTCCTGAAGTATGTCCTGCACCACAATTAACTCCCCCGTCCCTTAATTTAGTTGTTGGTGTATGCCTGTAACCATCATGCGTCATTTTTTTCTCTTTATCCTTTTCCCTTTTATTTTGTAACTTTATCTTGTAACTTTTATTTTGCCCTTTTGTGATATTTATTTATGCTATATTTCATTTTTGACCTTTAATTTTCAATCTTTTGACCTCTAATTGTAATCCTTTCTTTAATTATAAATATTTCCTTTTGACAGTTAATTGGGCTTGATTTTAAGTGTTTTTTTTTTTTTTACTTTTAGGAATTTGACTTTGAATACGAATTCGGCAATGTTTTTCTTCTTGCCTGTGATTTTGTTTTATCACCCACCCTTTCTTCCTCTATTTTTCTGTTTCTATTTTTGCAATTATTCGCAACAAAGTTCATTTTAGTTCCTGGACTTGGATTTTTTTTTTTTTATTTTTTTGTTATTTTTTGTTTTATTGTAAATTTTTTTTTTTTTGTTTAATTTTTAGTGACTATTTTTAAGCTTGATTTGTGTTTCTTTCCTTGCTGTATTATTTGTTTCTTCGTTTTGCTTTTTCTGTTTCTTTTCGACATATGAAGCGAATTCGGCTCTATTAGAGCTTGTGATAGCCTTTGGAAAATAAATATTATCTTATGTTACCTCGACTAAGATGAACTGATAATGCATTAACAAAACAGAGTTTAAAGGCAGAAGTTACAGAAATTAGTACAAGAAAGGTGATCGCTATAATTCAAAGAATGATGCCTCTATTCACTTTTGAAAATTAACTGTCGAAAGATTACCTAGGATAGTTTTCAATCTCTTTTAGACTGCAAATTCTTAGGCTTCACCTATAAGCGGCTTTCGTTTTTCTAAATAGATCATTTACCTTGTTTCCTAATGGTACTTGACAAACAGGACAAAGTTCACAGTTTAAAGCCCCACGTTTTCCATATCCTGCCTGCTGGAGACTCTCTAGATAATACAGTTTTCCCAATTTTTTCTTCAAGTTGTTTTTGGCAACGGCTAAATCAGCTTCTAACTTGCTTTTCTGCAGTTCCACCTAAATAAAAGCAAAAACTTCATTAAATTTGCATTGACTTACTAGGAAATTGTCAAATTTGGTTCGAATATATGAGTTTCGAGAGTTTCGAAAAACAGAGACTCGACGATTTTACATGGAACTAACCAAGATCATGTGGTTCATTCCGAAAGTAATGTAGAAAGAAAGTAGTTTTCCCTTTCTTGGGAAATTGTGAAGCTAGGCAAATACAACTTTTGGATGAAACCTTTGGCCTAGTTTAGATCCCAGGAATGTGGTTGAAAGTTTCTACATCCATCCCTTATTTCCCTTCAGATATCGGACAAAATTTTAAAATCTCCTGGAGTAGTTTATTTCAAATTAAAGTTTAACATAAAGACCAGTTAAACCCGTGATTTCCAACGTGGGGCACATGCTCCACCAGTGGGGCATGGGAATATTTTGGTGCGCAATGGGCAGGATGTGTACTCTTCGACTGACAATACTCTATGGGCTTTTAAGCTTCCTTCAGGCGAATACGGGCACAATTTTTAGTTAAAAAATCTATATATCAAAAGGGGGCATCAGCAAGGCCGTATCCAGGGGGGGGGGGGTAGCGGGTTTGAACCCCCCCCCCCGTTTTTTGAGTTTTTGTGTGTGTAAAACCCCCTCCGAAAACAAATCCTGGGTGCGGCCTGATGCCGCATTAGGGTTTAAAAATACCTAGGGGGGGGGGGCATGGCCCAAAATCTGTCGAGAACCACTGAGTTAAACTAATTCACCTTCGGCATATAGTTGTTTCTAGTTGCCGTTATGTTACAAAAATCTTACTAATTCAGTCAAAGTGGGTGTCTACAGTGGACAAGGTACATGTTAAATTATTTAAAAATTCATACCGGTGAGATTCATACAAATGAGTTATAATAATGGAGTGTAAATTTCCTATAAGTTTATAGAAAAACTGCAATCCTATCCACTAGTAACTAATAGTAAGAGACAGCTACAAACAACAAAGATATCTACCTCAGCCCTAATTAGGACTGTACATCCATTTATGAGAGTTTTATTCGCCTAGCGTAACAGCCTTCCAAGTTTGAAAAGAGCTCCTTTACCCCAAAAATACAATTATGGCACACGAAATAATAATCGTATTGCACTCAGATTTTCACAGTCATCTCATTTATAGAATTACCAAATTTAGTTATGGAAGTTTTCCCACAAGAATGATCTTGGTAGCATTGTATTTACTCTTCTCATATTACTCAAACTTAAAGCGAGCCAACCTCAGTTGCCAATCGTGAAAGAAAAAAGGAAATTTTTTTTCTGGAGCTTAAGTCTTTCACCTGCAACACCTTCACTTTTCAAACAATAAAAAAACAACAAAAAACACACTGTCAAATTTAGAAATACTTAACTAAGTATATTCAAATACAAGAATAATCGTTATTATTTTTCGATCTTTTTATTTTCATATAAGGCATATTAAACACCTTTAAGAGACTGAACTTCTCACAAAGTCACTTTGAACAGAGACACTCTAGTTCGCTTGTTTCAAGAAAATGACCTTTCTACTTATACAGAAAACCTATACCTCACTTAGACAATTTAAAACCAAATATAATGCATCTTAAGTGGTTTATGGTAAACGTCTTCATTAAAATGATCATTATCAACAGTTAAGCTTTCTCAATATGCACTTCTCAAACATACGAAGCCTGTTAATGATTCTTAGGAGAAATTCGAACATTAGGAAAAATTCGAAATGATTACTCATTTCTCATTAGATAAAAGCAGTGGGTTCCTGCTAATACTGAATACACAAAGACAGGTTTACTGACATACACTTTTTTGGCGGAGCTTGGAAGTATTGTTACAAATTTTTAAGTGAAGCTAAATCCGATGAAGTTGAAAAGAAAAGTGAAATAAATTACCTCATAAGGCTGTATAATGTGGATTGTTTCCATTATTTTTGCCCTACTTTCTTCTCGACTATCTTTCATTGCTCTCATAGATGCAGCTGTTCTGTTTGGTGGAGGAGGGAGGCTTTCACCTGGGATGCGCAAACGAAGGCGCATTGTTGCCATCTCCAGTTCATCCAGAGCCGCAACCTGGTCACTCAAGAAACGCCAGAGCTTTCGAAGATACTGAAAAGATTAATTCGGGTAATTAGCAACATTACAAATTATTCTTACATAGTAGATATCAGTGTATTCGTAATTTCTTAAACAAAAGGATGTCCGCTTAAATCTAATTAAATTTAATTTGTTTTTTTTTATTATCCTGTTTTGTTTTTTTATTATCCTGTTTTTTTCCCCACTAGTGATAGTATCGAACAAGCGTTCATAGAATGTTGGAAAGGACCCATTCGAAGGAAATTTAAAGTTATTATGCTGTGTCTCAGTAATTAAAGATGTGAGCCTAAAGAAAAGCGCAAATTTCTGCCCTTTTTTCTTAAAAACAACAATTCTGACCCAAATTAAACCCAACGTAATAAAAAAGAAATCGAGAGGACCAAACTGATTAGAACTGTAGAAAAAATATTTATGCTTCCCTCTTTATACCCTTCCAAGAAATTCAATTTTCTTCAAATCTTTCTTTTTACAACGTCTTTCAACCCTATTCGGGGACCACCTGCTGTTCGTTTGGCCCTAGGTGGTTTTCCGAAAAGAACAATCTTTGGTAATCTGTCATCCTTCATCCGAAAATATGTCCTAGCTATCTCAACCGTTCCTTCATTATAGCCAAAGATAGCAGGATAGAACAGACTTTTCGTACAGCTTACAGCTCTAAATACGGTCAATCAGACGGGCACCCAAAAGAATTCGTAGACATTTCCTCTGGAAAACATCTAACAAATCCTCCTCTGTCTTCAGAAGCACCCACATTTTAGAACCATACTTGACCACTGTCATCACTGCAGCTTCCAGTATTCTATTTTTGGTTCCCACACTTATCTTCCTATTTCTACAGCCTTTTTCAACTGTGAAAAAAAAAAAAACACCCAAGGTCTTGCCTATTCTAGTTTAACATCTTCACTACGTCTCTACTTTTGACATTTATTTCCCTTTACCCTAAACCCACGAAATAAGCAGTATCCTAGCAATCGATAATAAGTTTAAAAAGAAATCAGACGCCTATCCCGATAATAAAGTAAAGAAGCCTGAAAATTCACAATCACACGCAGTCAAAACGTTCGTACCATTCTTCACTCACCTTCGGTACTTAGACAAAAATCTTTTAGTGAATCACCTTTCTCTTCCTCCATTAATTGCAAATCATTTGGAAGATCATTATAAGATATAGATCTTCGGCCCGATATAATGGATAGTACTGGTAAAAATATTTGCTTTGATATATACGCCATTCCAAAACTCCGGACAAGACCCACTAAATGACTAGAGAAAATATGGTAAACTAAATTCAAAACTTTCAATCTCATGAAATTTGATCCAGCCGCAATATTTTCCATATTCTTTACAATATAACTAATTTCATCAACACTTCTTAACTCAAAAGAAATTGATGTATCACTTGGTTCAGGGAGACAAGTTTAAAAGTTCTACCATCCTAGAGTGCATTAATTTTTTATTTCATTTCTTCTCCAATTTTCAAAAATGCACACACATTAATTAGCAAGGTCTTTTAGTGATTCAATTTCATCAATAGTTTCTTGTAGTACTTTCTCTTGATTAGGTTTTGTTACAGACTGAATTATCCGCCGACTTTTCTAGGATTACATTGGGCTTCATTGAATTTTTTAAATAATATTTCGTTTATTCTTTTATCAATACTACTACCAATACTAACAACTCACCGCGGCACTAAGCCGCCTTAGGCCAACACAGCTACGCACGCTCATCTTCCATCCCAATCTATTCAATGCCTCCCTCTTTACGCCCTCCCACGAAGTTCCCATTTCCCTTAAATCTTTTTTTATTAATTCCTCCTACCCCAACCGCAGACAACCTGCTTTTCGTTTAGCCCTTGACGGTTTTTTGTATCAATATCTTTATCAATACTGTGTTCAAATTACTATTAAGTTTCCTAGAGGACTCTGTATCTTACAGGCTTCAGTTCTAAAATTATATTCATATAGCAACTGTGTTTGTTCCAAATATTTTAGTTGACCTTTCTTTATCCGTAATTTAGTTGGTCTTGTATATCGCGTTGCTTTTTCGCATTCTATTGCTTTACAAATAGCCCAATTTTCATTTCATAAACCAAAGTTCCCATTAGCAAATGCATTTTTGTCTTCCAAAAATGTAAAATCTTTGATTCCAAGCCTCGTCTAAAATTTCTGTATCCCTTTATTACGAATAACTACTATTGTTTCCTTTGTTCTGCACTGGCTTTGCCTATCCTCACTTGTTATTCAAATCGTAGTCGATATCATCTTACCAAAATGGTCCAAACTTTATATTGGATACCACTCGTTAGGCATCAAAACTAACATTACCATTTGTCAATATAAAATTGTATTATCAATAACTGAAGCAATTGAATCTGAAAATCTTGTACGAATAGCCACCACCACTTTATGACCAAAAATCAACATATACTAGGGCAATACTAGGGCAATTTGTTAGGGCACATATACTAGGGCAAGTTGTCTTGCCCTAGTATTCCCACGTGCCAATGGTTGATCTAGGTTAAAATCACCCACTCAAAACTACAACACAAACGCAACTGCGACACAATGCTAAAATCAACATTATACTATCTCGCTGATTAAGCTTATGAAGCAGATCCTCTGGTGTAAAAAAAAAAAAATCTTCCAGCCTACCGGATGGTGACCTATAAACCGCTACTATAAGAGGGCTGCCACAAATCCCAGGAGTCAAAAATAGGGACTCGAGACTTTTTTTCAGAAAAAGAGACCTTTAGGGACCTTCCTGACACCAAAAAAGGCCCAATAGGGACCTGGTCCAGCTGTTGTTAACCATATCAATGAAACAATCAACATTATATTCGATACTTCAACCGATCTCTCATAAATCTGAAAGCAGAAGGGTCGACAATGTTGAGGTCATCATCTTCTCGAAAGGCATGAATAATATCAAGATGATCCGACCCCATGAATTTCAATATGGATCTTTTCAGGCTTCTTTTTTTCTTGCTTTTCAACTATGAAGGTACAAAGATTCAAAAAATACACAAGTAACTACTTTGATTAATCGTCGAAAATCGTCACAAGACCGCAACATTTCAAAATCATTTGTTTGTTTGCTGTTATTTTCTGGCTTTGGCTGTGCTTCCTTTATACCTTCAAAAGTGCAGTTATCAACGATTGCCTTTATTTTTGCACGTAACCACAAAGAAACATAATAGAGTCCTGATTGGACATGATATAACGTTCCTGCCTTTCCGATGTAATTTATCTATGAGGAATTCACTTCAAAATGAGGAATTTCGATAATCAGTGCCCTGGCCTTGGGGTTTGAAGGCACAATGCTAACTCTAAAACACCTGGATACTGTAAAGTAAAATAAGATGCAGTATTGCTGTATTTTTAAATTTTGAGGGACGGCAAGGGTTCTACAGCCACAAGTACCTGAGTATTTTAAACAGCTGCTGATTCTTTTTTCTGTTGGGTGTGCAACAAAAGTAACCTATCCAACATGGTTTGCGCGAGCAGAATTTCGATCAGGTATTTCTTATCAATACCATTTTAAGCCAATTTCTGGCTTCTTCAGAATCTTGTCAGTAGCTTGCTCCTTGTACTAAGCGGCGGTACTTGTCTAGAATCCAGTAGACACGCGATAAGTGAAGTTTCGTTAATGCTAATGAAATAAAACCAAATAGGATGAAAATATAAGTGTTCAGAAACAAATTTGAGCTATATATTTGTACATTAGGGGGGGGGGGGGTTAAGCATATCATATATTAAATACGTAACCTAACCTAACCCAACCTAGGCACCTTTTAATCCCCCTAAACCCCAAAAAACTAAAGTTCAAATATAGTTCCCGGAGGGAGAAACCCTTTGTTTATACAGCGTCTCATATGAATTTTCGGTTAATGCCTATCTGATCTTCGCAATACAATTCTCGCGTGTTTACTGGATTCTAGACAAGTACCCAAGCGGCTTATTTTTTTCTTTTAATGGCCTTTAAATTACCTCTATTCTTTGCTGGAAAAAAATATACCACGTATTTTTCTCTTTTTCTGTTTTTTTCTGCAAGCTTACATCGTTCTTCTTTACTCTTTTTTTTCCTGCTCTCTCTGGTTCTCAAGACAACTTTGTAGCTTGAAATGACATTCTTATGTCACAATTGTTGTATTGACTAATGACGGGGAGAGTACTTAACTGCTTAACTGCTGAGGAAAGTAGCCAGCCTATGTCCCACCTACTTTGACGCCATTTGCACAAAAAGTTTGAGCACGAGACTTCAACTCAAAACCTCAAGCTTCGTAGTCTAAGCCCAGAGCAATATGTCATGAGGTATAACGTAAGTATAGCAATCTAATACTACCTAAGGGTATGGGGTAAAAAATGGAGACGTTGCGATGTTGTCATTTTTATGGATTTGGAAAAGGGGCTACAAACCTCTAATGAAGGGTTTTCGAACTTGGTAATTTCAGTAGTTTACTTTTGGATCTGAGGCCCCTTTTGAAAGGTTACAGTCGCTTTTATTTTTTTTAATTTCGAAATAACAAATTCGAAACGACAAATTAATGTTGAGTTGAAAGTGAATAGCAGATACCACTCCTGGATTTCTTTTATTTGAGTATTTTTTAGCATGAATTTTTTTTGACGACTTTTTTTTAATTTTCGGTTACTGTGGTCCGAGGATTATTCTTTAATGCGTCGCAGCTACCACTGCAACAATAACATAAGGATTAGGTAGGCAAGGTTCGAAGTTATTATAGCTATTTTGGTGAATTTATTAGTCGATTAAGAGCGAGCGGTGAAAAAATGTCAAATCTCCGGGAACATTTAGCGAAAAAAAATGTATAGAAAAAGGCGCGGCAGCTTAAGTGACTCAACAGGCAAAACATATCAAATTACTCTGTTTATCATTATACTGTAGCCTTGAAACTATCCTGTAGTATTCACAATACTAATGGTCACTAATACACTAAAAATATTTTATAGCTAAAGCATTGACATAGCTTAACCTTGCAAAAAGAGACTTTAGGGAATTGGGAGCTGTTTCAAGGACTTTTAGGGGCCTTCTCCAGTTTTAGGGACCTTGTGGCAGCCCTGTTATAAGTACTTTAAAGCCCAAAGATAAAATTCACCGACCATATATTCATAAGTCATTTCGTGGTGTATATAAAGATTCATTTTTGTCTTTAGATTAATTAATACCTGACCATTAGTAAAAACTAACCATATAGACAAGTTACACATCCTAAGGAGTGCCGGCCCGGGTACCGAAGACCCGATTTTAGTGAGAGCCCAAGCCTTAAATTTCGTCAAGGAGCACTACTGAAGGTAAGTACACACTTTAGGATGTAGAATATATCATATTATTATGCTCTTTCCATTGATTCTTAAAATATTAACCTTCAGAAACAAAAATATGATATGGGCCATAGAGTAAAAAAAAATCTAAACATACGAGAAACTCTTTCCTGCACAAATCCAATGCTTTGGCAAAATTATGCGATGCTTCGACGAGAAATTCAGGGGCTCGTTTCTTCTTCAAAAATCCGGCTAATGCTAAAAAAGAGCAGCAAGTTTATAATTCATAGACATGCACATG